>NC_133369.1:36526917-36604944 GCF_049309525.1 Garra rufa
TGCATACTTTATTACTTACTGTACAAAAGAAGTGAAAATAATAATAATTTCTTCTTTTTAAACATCAAGGTGTTTATGCTTTTGGATTTCTGTCAATGGTTCCCCAGTTGTTCATCAACTATAAGGTTTGTTTATAGGCCAGTCATCAAATACAGTTTAACTACAGTTGTCTTTTTTCTGTACTGCTTACTCTAAATGTTCCTTAAGTGTGTCTTGTTTTTCTCCACAGTTAAAATCAGTGGCTCATCTGCAGTGGTCCATCTTTATGTACAAGGTACATTGCAGTTAAATGCAGTTAACCTTCTGAAACGAGTTAATTTTATAAAATCATATACTGAAACTTTCAGGAACTCACAACTAAGTGGCCTTTTACATAAAACACATTTTTGCATTCCACTGTGCTGCTTTTGCATTTTTTCTCGATGTAAACATGAGCTTGACAGATGTTTTTGATGTTTTTTTTTATTGCATGACACATTTTTTTTCCATTCCACTGCCTTGCCTCTCACAAAAATGCTGTGAAAGGCCCCTAAGCTATTAAAACTTGATCTAGATGAATACATTAAAACATTAGCACCCACATTGACATCAGTGACAACTATAGTGTTCAGAAACTGTTACACAGTAACAGCAAGATAATGAGGAGGATTATTAAGATTATTATTAAAAAGAACTGAATTTAAAATGCGTGAATGGTCATCAGACTGGTTCTCAGGCTTTGGTAGCACCTAGAGCTCTGCATGTCCTTCAGAAGGATCTTAAAGTTGTTCACTTCCAGAACGAAACTTTTCAGGTAATCATCCAAGTTGTTCATGTCTTTCTTTCGTCAGTCGTAAAGAAATTATGTTTTTAGAGGAAAACATTTCAGGATTTCTCTTCATATGGTGGACTTCTATGGTGCCCGCGAGTTGAATGCAGTTTAAATACAGCTTCAAAGGGCTCTATAAATCCGATTCCAGACGAGTAAGAAGGGCCTTATCTAGCAAAACGATTGGTTATTTTCCAAAAAAAAAACTGATAATTTACTTTATTGTCCATTAACTAAATGATAACTTTAGGGGACAAAAAAAAACATTATAAGTGGATCTCAGGGGGGAATGCCAATCTTTCTTTTTTTTAGTTGTTTGTGCTTAATAGGAAGACTTAAAGGGTTCATAAACTGCCTTTTTTAGTTCTTTGTACTAGGGATGCCCTGAAATGAAAATACTTAGCCGAAACCAAACAAAATTAAACACTGATTACCGAACACGGTGTATTTTGCCAATTTTTTCACCATTGCATAAATTAAATAGCCAAAATGTGCTTTTTACAGGTTTGTCTTGCTTTTAAAAAAATAAAAATCAACTAGAAAACAACAATTTAAAATATTTTACGCCACCACTTGTCCAAACTTTCACTTTCTTTTTGCTGATAACTTTTGAACCGTAAGCCATAAAATCAAAATTCCAATTTTCTAAGGTTTAGTTTTTTTTCAATAATTTATTGTTTGTGAAACCTACTTTTTCGAACTCGTCCTAGACGGTTTGTCTGATTTTCACCAAAATTGGCTCAGATCATCTTCAGACCATGCAGGCAAAAAGTTATGGAATTCAAGTTGATTGGACAAACCGTTATCGAATAACGCGCTAATTAATTCTACGAAAAGCGTTCAAAAATGGAAGTGAGGCCATATCTCTGCAACGCTTTGGAATATTGAGACCAAACTTGGTGTGTGTTATAACAAGCATGACCTGAGGCTACCTGCAGTGTTTCGTCACAGTGCCACCTAGTGGTCAGGAGATATGAAGGTTGCCTATTTTTGCTTATAACTTCTTAGTGATTTGGCCAAAAATCTCAAAACTCGTCCCGTTAGATTCGGAGGAGCATGCCGAGTCGAACCATATCCAATTTTCCCATGTCAGCCATTTTGGGTGTCGGCCATTTTGAATTTAGCTTTAAAATGCTGTATCTTGAGAACGGATTAACGTATCGTTTCGACAATAATTACAAAAATGTTCGGCACCATGCCCTGAATGTACATAAAAATTTTGGGGCCAGCACCACCTTGTGGTCAAAAGTTGTAACGAAATTTCGAAAAATGCTAATAACTTCTGTAAAAAATGGCTTATTGTAATAAAAGTGATCTCAAAATATTCCTTGGGTCAGGCCGAGAACATTGATACCAATTATGCCAAAATTGGCCTAACTTCCTGTTCGCCATTTTAATGAATGTGGAAAACCTACTTTTTCGAACTCCTCCTAGACCGTTCGTCTGATTTGACCAAATTTGACTCGGATCATCTTCAGACCGTGCTGACAAAAAGTTATGGATTTTGTGTCGATATTCAAAACTGTTTTCATTTAACGCATCAACGAATTTGCTGGAAAGATGCCAAAGCGCATCGGAAGCTGTATCTCTGCAAAGCTTTGAGATATTTGCACCAAATTTGGTATGTGGCATTACCACCTCACAGTGATTACACCACATCAATTTGGTAGCAGCGCCACCTATTGGTCAAGAGTAATGAACCATTCATTAACCATTGATTTTAAAATGATCAAAAATGCTAATAACTGTAGATAATATGAACCTATCATAATGAAACTGGTCTCAAAATATTCCTTGGGTCATGCCGACAACAGAGATACCAATTATGCCACAGTTGGCCAAACTTCCTGTCCGCCATTTTGATCTATGTTGAAAACCTACTTTTTCGAACTAGTCCTAGACCGTTCGTCCGATTTTCACCAAAATAGAGTCAGATCATCTTCAGACTGTGCTGACAAAAAGTTATGGATTGCATGTTGATAGATGAAACCGTTTTCGCACAGCGCCTCTATAAATTTTAGGCTTGATGTGAAAATGACTCTAAGGCTGTATCTTTGGAAAACTTTGACATAATGACACCAAACTTTGTGTGTACGTTTGTCACCTCACACTAAACACACCACATCGATTTGATAACAGCGCCACCTGTTGGTCAAACCTAATAAGCCATTAAATCATATCAGTAGGCGTTCTACATCATTTTTCTGTCGTTTTGATTAAAATCATCCTAAAATGGCTTCTTTTGATTTATTGTTGCAGTTGGTCTGCTGTTCCTGCCATCCTTAGCTCCTCATTATCCCCTTTGAGTGCTTGGCCCCGTAATTGCTGCTTGCAGCTATATTTATCATTATTTTTGTCTTACTTTTTGATTTAGTTTTACAGAACTACAGTAAAATTACAATGCTAACATTTATGAATGTTGACTTTTATTTTCCAAAGGCAGATCTCAGTACTACTCTTAGCTGACAGCAGCAGATTTAAGAATGATTGTCATTACACTGTTTTAGCGCACATTTTCCTTGCGCTTTGGACTTTGAAACCTGGCTAACAAGCTTGTGCAGAGCTGTCAGAATACATACAATTATACAATTAGTGTGTGTATTAGACAACATAACATTCTGTAGTTTATTTACTAATGGTTTAAGGCCATTTTACAATTTCAGTCATCATACATTAACCAGCAACTACCACCTCTTTGTCTTCTTATCGAAGACATGCGATGCAATACAAAACAGTCTCTCACTGTCGGTGCTTGCAATGATTTTTGTGCCTTTCTCTGACAGTTTTAAATGCTTTCACACTGCCAGCATGTTTGCTGCATTAGTGTGCACCTCTATTTGATAGCGTCACGTCATTGTTCAGTATAATTTATTCGGCCTTTTCGCTAATGCGGCTGAATGATTTTGTTGCCAAACATTCGGTGCATCCCTACTTTGTACTGTTCTCTGAGGTCCAGTGACAATGTTATTAAGATTTTTTTTTATATCAGAAAACATCATAATTTAGAAGTAATAGGCTATTTTCGGTTCTGTTTTGACCCCCCTGACCAGAACACTCTGTTTGAATAGGCGTGGCAGATTGTAGACTCAAAAGTAAACACCAACTGCTATGATTGGCTAATAGTTGTGTATGTTTGACAGCCTACATCCTTCACAGATGGACGCTGATGTGATCTAGGTTCAAACTTATAAATACTCGTATCACATGATCTGTAATAACAGACAAAGCAATAGTGACCACATAATAAAAACAGTTACTCATACTTGTGTGATGCGACATTACTATCAGATCCAATATATTTGGCACAAGATCGTCTTTTAGTTTAAATTTTTCTTTTTCTAAAAATCCTGTGTCAAATTGTGCTTTGTTTGGAAATGAATCCACAATAAAATGAAGTGGGGCTAAACAGGCAGTGATATAGACTCAAGCTGATCTTCTTCTGTGGAGGCGGTGTTTAGCCGTACTGTTACTTCATAAAGTTGCACATTCCATAAACTGTTGTTTAGGCAGATCGGCTTTAGTATACACTATTTTTAGACTTATGAGAAAGGTTTGCGTTCTAAAACGTTTTTTATAGTTCAATGACCTCTTATAAGTCAAACAATTTCTATACAAAGATACCCTTTCCAAAATAGATGTACAAAATGTTTTATCAGAGCAGAGTCACTATGCTGTCTTTTTGCTTTTCAGGGCTTGAACACGTTCATCAGCGATGTGTTCAGTGGAATAATAACCACCCCTGGACCCCATCAGTTGGCATGCTTCAGAGATGATGTGGTCTTTCTCATTTACCTTTATCAGCGCAGGTAGGGAAAACATACATGCATGTGGCATTGGATGAAGGAGTTTCATTGTTTTTTATACTGTGCAAACTGTATTCTTTAACTTATTACTCTAAAGTTAAAAACAACAACAACACTGTTTAGTATGTTTTAAGCCATTTGGTTTACGAGTACACAGGAAGTGTCCTCATAAACCGAATAAGGACCATACTGCAGAATTGGTCCCCAGATTTGTCACTACCGAAACACAGTTATAATATGACACATATAATGTAATAAGAAGGGTTATATTGACCTATTAAGATTTTGCTTACATCTTCCTTGTAAATATATTTTTTTCTATTTTAAACAATTTGATTTGCTGTATTTTGAACCCAAATTTTTCTTTGTAAAAGGCAAAAAGTTGATCATACTGATTAAAAACTCATTCATTAGTTTGAATATACATTGAACTAAACACTATCATAACATCTTATTGGATATATACTTTATTTTTGACAAAACATCCCATGTAACTATTCTCACTACCAAAACAATGATGACATATTTAGGTTGTGACTGTTACAATAGTGGCAAATTTATAGGATAACACCTAAAAAAACAAAGATGCCACTACCGAAACTTCACCAAATTTTTCGATAGTGACTGCCTCAGTAGTGACAATTTTAGATACTTTTAAACCTAGCTCAAATATGCTAATCAGCACATGGTTAGCTATAGCACATTCTAAACAGTTGTACACATATAAAAACTACATGTTATGGAATATCTCTCAAAAACGTGTTTAATTATAGAACATGGTGTTCGGCAGTTAAAGTTACCCACAGATTATTCATACTTTTGAACACATTTACCTCAAAATGATGGGTCTATCTACTCACCATGTACTGTAGCAATGAGAGAGAGTGACACATAAATATTTCCTGATCATAAATGTAGGGATGTAGTTAAAATCAGTCTCAGCCAATGGACTAAAACATACACTGTTTCGGTATAGTGACATGAAAATGCAGGACACATTATTTCTGCATAAAAGTTTCATAATTTCAGTATTTTTGAACTTCACTTTTTTACAAAATCAAAAAGATATTTTTAAAAACGACAATGGGATAAAATGCAAAAATGATTTCAATATAATTTCCATAAATTGAAATTTAGGAGTTTGAGTTCGGGACAGCCACCTCACAATTGCAAGTACCCACTAAATTATGATTTTATATAGAGGGATCATACAAAATACATGTTATTGTTTATTTAGTACTGACCTGAATAAGATATTTCACATAAAAGATGTTTACATATAGTCCACAAGAGAAAACAATAGCTGAATTCATCAAAAATTACTCTGTTCAAAAGTTTACATCCCCTTGATTCTCAATACTGTGTTCTTACCTGAATGATAGTTGTTCATGAGTCCCTTGTATGGTCTGAACAGTTAAACTGCCTGCTGTTCTTCAGAAAAGTCCTTCAGGTCCCACAAATTCTTTGGTTTTCCACCATTTTTGTGTATTTGAACCCTTTCCAACAATGACTGTATGATTTTGAGATCCATCTATTCATACTGAGGACAACTGAGGGACTCATATGCAACTATTACAGAAGGTTCAAAGCTCACTGATGCTCCAGAAGTGGTGAAAACTTTTGAAAAGAATGGAGATGTGTAAATCTTTCTTTTCTCACCCAAATATCATCTTTTTAATTTTGTATGGCTCGTGAGAGGCTACAGAAGATAATTACATGTTTCCCAGAAGACAAAATAAGTTACATTTACCCTGATCTTCAAATTCAAAAAGTTTTCACCCCAAAAATTTGAGGGACCTGAAGGATTTTTCTAAAGAACAGAAGGCAGTTTAACTGTATCTAACTAAAAAAAAAAAAAAAAAACACACACACACATGGGAATGTAAATTTTTGAACAGAGTCATTTTTATAAATGTAACTATTATTTTCTCTTGTGGACTATATCTAAACATCTTTTATGTGAAATATCTTATTCAAGTCAGTACTAAATAAACAATAGCATGCATTTTGTATGATCACTCTAATTTTGGTAAAAATAATTAACATTTTGCAGATTCTGAAAGGGGGATGCAAACTTTTGACCTCAACTGTATATTAAGCTTACTGATATTTTTAATATTGTGGGTTTCAATAGATAATAAAAGAATCTTAGGAAACATCCACAATTTAAATGTTTGTATATGTGTTTTTTGGTTGTGAAACAGCAGTTTGCACCAATTATGTAAATGGCCCATATACTAGAACACACACACACACACACACACACACACACACACACACACACACACACTATATAGATGTATACAATATATACACAAATAAACAAAGTAGCTTCCCATTCTTTATTGAAAGTACAATAACGATCTATTCTCTGTCTTCAGGATTTACCCGACGAGCAAGTCCAGGTCACGTGATTACGGCGCGTCACACAGGAAGAAACCCAAAGGAAAGCCACATGAAGACTGACCATCTACAGCGTCCTCCGACAGCTTGCGCTCTCCATGCATGCAATACAGGAGAAACGCTACTAAAACTGAAGAAGGGCATTACAGTTGCTGAAAGTTCTCTGTGTATCCTTGTAATGAGCCTGCCTCCTGCTGCCTGCTGATACGAAATCCGACAGAGCTACATGTACACTCATTTCTACTTGAACAAGCCAGACCTGAAGAGAATAGCAGCACACACCTGCTTTAGACTAAATCTGTGTGTAATATTTACTCAGGCCGATCCAACCGATAATTAAAAAAAATGATGTAAGCTCTGAAGGAAATTACAGCCACACCCACTTGTGCTTTTATAACCTTTGAACGAATGACGGCAATGGCGATACCTGTGATTACCGCGTCTGCACTACCGTTTTCCAACATTCAAAATAACACCCACTAGTTGTTTTGAAAAGAACAGAACTTTCCACAGATTTTGAAGCTGCTTTGCATTTACCTTGGTTTTGCATTTGAACAGCAACCTCTGCTGTGGTTACAACAGGAAATGAGTTTAAAGTTACAGATATTAATTTGCTGAAATAGCAAGCTCCAGTACAGTACTTATTCAGAATGTTTTAAGAGTATTATTTGGACTTGTTTATTATGAAAGTGCAGTTTTCAGTGACAGAAGTGTCTGTTTGACTATATCTAGGTTTCACTTGTACTCTAAAATATGTTTTAATTAAAGTTTGACTATAGAATTATTGTCTTCTGGCTTGTTTGCCTTGTTGCCATTAAACAAAACCTGAAAAAACCTCAAACCACAAAACAGGAGGTGATTATATCTTTGTTTTGACAGTTTCACTCATTAGTGGAAGCAGTCGAACCTGTCCCACTGGACAGGAATGTGAATAGCTTAACAGTGACTATGATGATGAAAACAGATAAAAACCATTATA
Organism: Garra rufa; assembly: GCF_049309525.1. NCBI lineage: Eukaryota > Metazoa > Chordata > Actinopteri > Cypriniformes > Cyprinidae > Garra > Garra rufa. Next base: position 36,534,911 of record NC_133369.1, read on the forward strand.
CAGACTCAAGTTAGAGAATATTTTCACCTAGCAATACAAGCCATAGTTATGATTTTGAATTAGTTGAAATGGAGCGACAATGAATCAGTCAAGATTTTCTTACAGTATGTCTCAGTTGTAAAACACACGAGAAGGGTGTGATATCATCCGCAACATAGCTGCATACAAACTGCTTTGTGTTTGTTCAAATTCACATCTAACTGTCGTCATGTTAGAATGTGATAGGCGTTGTGACAAGTATGAGAGAATGCCAGCTGTGCTGGTGTGTGTGCTTTCTTTTACTTGTCTTTTCACAGAAGCAGTGAAAGAATGTCTGCTGGGTGGATCTTTGAGAAGACAGTGAGTTTCAGTCTGTAAACACCCAGTGAACTCTTCCCACACATGCAGTCAGCCTACGCTTCAGCAGCATGGCAACTCTTTCTAGTCTGCTCTTTTTGCTTCTAACTGTACACTCAGGTATGGCTTCTGATTCATTTTGAATTGTTTACATGTTTCCATGTTAATCTAGTTCGAAACAGCATGGTTCAAATTTTTCGGTTGATAGAAAAATTCCATTTCTATTTCTGAGCAATGGTAAGATTTGGTTGAGATACACTACCAGTTGAAAGTCTGGACATACGGGGAAGTGTGTCTAAACTGTTGACTGGTAGTGTATATACGCACATATTTACAGTTAAACCAACATTTATTCAGACTTCACAGTTTATTTGCTAAAGTTTAGAAAATGGTAATATGACAGAACTCTGAGTTAAACTCTGTCAGAACTAATTCATCTTGATAGAAAGGCATGTAATGGATTACAATCAACCAAAAATTCATCTGTGAGTATGACAGTATTTACACTATCAATACTTTGTTGAACAAATACCGAGCAATGCTTAATTTATTTTATTTTATTCGTTTAACAGGGACAATGCAGTATAACATTGCTACAATTTCATGCAGCCGATGCTCTACATATAGGCTTCTAGCCAAAGGCTAATTTGCAGCCCCAGTCCCTGGTTAGGCTTAGCTCTGATAAAATATACATATAATACAAAACCAAATCAAATAAAATGGAATAAACAACCGAGACTCTGTACAACCATCAGTGTTCACATATCTGCTTTTGTTTGAACCACTTTTTCAGTTCGCATTTTCAGTTCAGCTGGCAAGCTGTTCCATAACAATGTACCTTGAACTGAAAATGTAGATTGTGCAAATTTAGTTTTTCTCTGTGGTGCTATACAGTTCTGTGTAGTTGCACCTCTTGTAGTGATCCCCTTACTACTCTGTTTTGATATTAATGTGCATATAACTTTTGGCGCAAGATTATTTAAACATTTAAAAAACATTTTAATAAGAGATGGATTTATAAAATTTTCAAAACTAAGCAAACTATGTTTTTGTAAAATGTTACAGTTTAGTTCAGTCTGTGGTGTAAAAAGGCCGCATTAGCCACTAAAGAAAAGACACTTAAGCAAAACATGGTCAGGTCAAAGTGTCTGAATAATTTTTGGTCCCAAATTTTACTGGATTTTTACTGTCAATTTTGTACATTAAGTATGTTATTTCAATTGTACGTTTTTATACAAGTTTGGGAATTAAAAAACAGTATTGTGAAATGTAATTACAGTTTAAAACAACTGCTTTAATATATATGTTTTTAAGTTTATTTATTCTTGTGATAAAAAATATTAATTTTCAGCATGATTACTCCAGTCTTCAGTGTCAAATGATCCTTTACAAATCATTGTAATAATTTAATATTAATATTTTTGTGGAAATTGCGATGCATATTATTTTTAGGATTCTTTGATAAATAGAAAGTTCAAAACAACGGCACTTATTTAAAATAGATGTCTTTCTAACTCCACAAATGAGTTCACTTTCACTTCTGATCAATTCAGTGCATCGCTGCTGAACTATATATCTAACCGTTTCCTTGACTTTGTAAGTGACTGTTAATATTTAACCAACTTGTAATGTGTGTTGTGTAAACAATGTTGTTTTTCAGCACTAACTGTTTCAAGTATGGTGAAATTTTAGAATACAGTGTTCTCTATTGTGAATTTCAATCATTTTGAATGACCTGCTTTACAAATATTATTACATTCAATGTAAATGACATCAATTCACATTTGTGACCCTGGACCACAAAACCAGTCATAAGGGTCAATTTTGTTTTAAATTGAGATTTATACATCATCTGAAAGCGTAATGTATGATTTGTGAGAATAGGACTATATTTGGCTGAAAAAAAATCTTAATATTGAGAAAATTGCTTTTAAAGTTGTCCAAATGAAGTTCTTAGCAATGCATATTACTAATCAAAAATTACTTTGTACTATATTTATGGTAGGAAATATACAAAATATATTCATGGAACATGGTCTTTACTTAATATCCTAATGATTTTTTTGCATAAAACACAAATAGATCATTTTGACCCTTAAAATGTATTGTTTTACCTGGCTACAAAGATTCACATATTTCTTAATAAACCAGACTATTTCTTTCTCTTTTGCAGTAAATGCGCTGAAGTGTTACGTGTGTGGCTCTGTAACATCAAATCAAGAATGTAACAAAAACGTTCAGGACTGTCAGGCTCCTCTGGACACCTGCATGACCACTGTAGGCACACTAGGTGAGGAAAAACCTTTGACATTTAAGCAGAATAGCACCAATATGAGGAAATCTATGTATACATTGAGGAAGTGAGTTTGTTATGGGAATGGACAGAACAACAAAAGCCACCTGGTGTAATTCTGAACATCAGCTGATCATCCTACTAAGTGTCTTTCTTTAGAGCAGGAGTTCTCAACTCTGGCCCTCGAGGTCCATTTCCCTGCAGAGTTTAGCTCCAACCCTAATCAAACACACCTGAACAAGCTAACCAAGCTCTTCATCATTACTAGAAAGTTACAGGCAGGTGAGTTTGATCAAGGTTGGAGATAAACTCTGCAGGAAAGTGGACCTCGAGGGCCAGAGTTGAGAACCTCTGCTTTAGAGTATTAGCTACTGATCAGAAGTCTTAAAAACAGAATATGGCTCCAGTTGTTAATTTCAGTGTGTGTTAAAATCCTTTTTAAAGGGGTCATCGGATGCCCGTTTTCCACAAGTTCATATGATTCTTCAGGGTCTTAATGAAAAGTCTCTAATATACTTTGGTTAAAAATTCTCAATAGCAGTGTAAAAAAAAACACCCTTTTACCTTGTCAAAATCAGCTCTGCAAAATATCAGCTCATTTTATTGAATGGGCCCTTTAAATGCAAATGAGCTTTGCTCGCCCCGCCCCCCTCTGCTGTGGTTTTACGAGTGTAATGTTTACTTTAGCTGCGTTATTAAGCACATTATTAAGGAAGGCCATTTGCAAAGATGCATAAAAACCCTTTATACTAATTTCTGCTGTGGGTGAAGCTGCATCACGAATGATTCACACGAACATAGATGCATATGTAGATCGGGATCGGCGCTTTCCTTTCAAAAGCAAAAGTAACGTTGTCCTCTGTCTCTTAAGCGGCTCAGATGTCAGGAGTAAATGACTACTGCTATGTTCATTATTATATTCAACAACAGAACCTCTCAATCGCATAATTAGAGTCTTTCTCTGCACCTGAGTCACACAATGGCAATCGTATTCAAACTGTTTCAGCTCGGTGAGGGCGGGTCTAAGGTAAGACGCTCATGTCAATCAACTGTGTTTCGTCACACCGACAAGAAGCTGAGAATGACCTGATTTTAAAAAATACCCCTGGGTGGATTTTTATCATTGTAGGGTGGTTGTGTACACAAACTGCCAACACACAATAATGTTCAAACATCATGTAAAAGTTAGTTTTGCATCCAATGTCCCCTTTAAAGAGTTCTGTTATAAAGGTCTGTTTGAAGCAGGGTTGCCAGGTTTTCACAACTAAACCCACCCAATTGCTATTTGCTGTTTCGGTGGGTGGGTGCGTTTGAGGGGGTGAAATACATGTTTTTTGGCAGGGTTCCCTTGGTAAAATGTGCATTTAAGGGGATAAATATCACATTATTTGGGGTCGCTTAAATCTGCGGCAGCAGTGTTAAAGTAGTCCAGTTCTGCAGGAAAACTGTGGACTTGGCAACGCTGCATTGAAGTTAAAGGGATAGTTCACCCAAAAATGAAAATTTGACGTTTATCTGCTTACCCCAGGGCATCCAAGATGTAGGTGACTTTGTTTCTTCAGTAGAACACAAACGAAGATTTTTTTTTTTAACTCAAACCGTTGCAGTCTGTTAGTCATATAATGGCAGTGGATGGGCACCAAACCTTTGAAAGTAAAAAAAACAAAAAAACATGCACAGACAAATCCAAATTACACCCTGCGGCTCGTGACGATACATTGATGTCCTAAGACACGAAACGATTGGTTCTTGCGAGAAACTAAACAGTATTTATATATTTTTTTTCCTCTGATATGTCCAACTGTCCTGAGCACCTTTAACTAGTTTGGATGTAGCATTCAACAATGAAAGTTATCACTAAAATGAATATTTTTAATAATAATCAGATATCTGCTGACTTTAGTTTCGGTCTCGACTAATAGCCTACTCAACGTCGTCAGAAACCAACAACATATGGACATACAGATCATATCAGAACATTGATGTTTATCATCAGCCACAAATTATGTTGCCAAATTTTTAACATAAGCCTGTTAGTAATTTTTGTGCTGCCTCACAATACTGCACAAAGGTCTGTCGTTTTTGTGTTACTACATATTTTACCTTACCATTACTTTTTTGTAGTGATCGACATTATGTAACAAAATGCTGACGATTGACCTTAGCAGTTATTGAACCTGGAATATGCCTTCAAAATATTAAATGAATTCTGTTATCAATTACTCACCCTTAAATTATTCCAAATCTGTAGGAGTTTCTTTCTTCTGTTGAGCACAAAGAAGTTATTCTGAAGAAATGTGGTGGGTTACCATATCATTTTCATACTGAGAAAGTCAGTGGCTACTGGCAAGTGTTTGGTTACCAACATTGTTCAAAATATCTTTCGAATATCATACAGGTTTGGGACAAATTTTTAGGTGAACTATCTCTTTAATATTCTGAGGGCATATTCCAGGTTTAGTTAAAGTTCAGCTTGATTGTCAGCAGTGATAAGTGCTATTTAGTTGATTTGATCAGGACTGGAATGATGGGTTTTATAAGTGTAGTTCTGCCACTCACTCTTTCAGACACAAATTCAGACCAATTAGGATTATTAGTATATACATAGAGAGTGAGAGAGAATCTAAAGAAAAGTTTTTGTATGTGCTTTTTTTGTTGTTGAGCTATCCTACTTTATCGTTCATATTGATATCCACCTTTTTCTCGCAAGAGGGGGTACAGAGACATTTGTAAATTTCATGGTACTGGCTTAGGGTCTCATCTGCATCCAACTATTTTTAGATAAAACAGCTTATCGTATTATTTTAATGTATTATCTTAATTATTAACACACTGGTTTGTAGTTCAAACAGTTTAAAAACTTGCAATTCTGACCTTTTTACACAATTCTACTAGGGCTGTCGCGATAACCGCAATATCGCAATACCGCGCTATTGACGTGCATAACCGCAGAGGAATGCAACAACCGCAGCAACCGCGATATTTGCCTGTTTTCTTTTTTCCTAAGGATTTGCCCTTCTCACTTAATGCCTGTGCTCTGAATATTAAATTAGTAATAAGTTAGTAATGATAACAATGTGTTTATTATGAGGCTCAGTAGATATGCACTTAACAAGCCTAAACAGACAGCGAATGAGAGAGAGAGATCGACTGAGCATGTTCCATTACCTGCGTCTGTCTTTCAGATCGAGTCAGGAATGTATGTGAAACTAGCTTGTCATGTCCAAGGAAAGTGAAATCTCTGTCTTAACATCGGTGCTCTGCTGGTCAGCTGAGCCTTTAAAAGTGGCGATTAAAGTTAAAATGATTTTAACATCGTGTTTCATTACGTCTCTCTTTGAATAAATAAGCGTTTTTGAACGTGTAGTTGAATGAACGGATTAAAGACTTACTCAAAGATAGTCTCTTGCCTCCCTCTTGTGGCGTAACAATGAAACTGCACTGACTGACAGCTCGCCTAAAACGAGATAGGGCCGATTGCAGAACAGCAGAACCATACGTCACAGCAGTCACACGGCAGCAGCGCCACGGCAGCAGGCTCAGACGGTAGTGGGCGGAGTCTCCATCTGAGATCGAAAGTGGGTGAAAATAATGATCAACTTATATTTTTAAACAGTATAAACTGAGTACAAAGCTCAAACAAAAAACAAAACAAAACTTGAGCAATAGAATGTTTTTATTTAGTTAAACTATATTTTTTACCTAATCATTTCAGTATTAACCAATTTTTCATTGTACATAATACCATGTACTATACACTATACCCATCATAAACTGGATTTTCCAAAAAATATTACAAAATCAAACAAAACATATAGCACAGAAGGCACACATTTAACAACAATAATAACCACACATTACTCGCCTAACTAAATTAGTTTAAACCTAAAATAAATCAAAACTCTTTAAACATGCAATTAATCCAGAGGCATGATTTGTTCACACACTCATTAAGGAAATGTCCATATCATCCTTAAATTCAAAGTGAAACATGAAGGGCTCTTTGGCCAGCAGACTCTCATCATTTGTTTCTGCCATTATAAAAGTTCATTATGTTGCTGCACATGAAATATAACGCGAATAACATTAAATAAATATTTTTTTATAAGGTTACACACTGATTATTTATAACTTAAACCCCATTTTTCTACCCATCCGTTGGTCGCGCATATACGCCATGTTTGTAGTTTTTTACACTTTTTATGCGTATTTGTAGTTCTAATCAAATTTTACACAAAAATGTGTTGTGGGCAATATAATAGCCGTTAGAGTGCGCATTAATCCGTACTTCGAATTCTAAAGGTAAATTGTAGTAGACCGTCCGGAAATCTTTGGAATACTTTTTAGGACATACCGATTCTATTTTCGAATACTATTTAGGACGGATATTTTGTGGGACCTGATTGGGCTGCAGCAGGAGACTCCGCCCACTACCGTCTGAGCCTGCTGCCGTGGCGCTGCTGCCGTGTGACTGCTGTGACGTATGGTTCTGCTGTTCTGCAATCAGTCATTATTGGCTAAAACACGCAATACTGACAGAAAGTCTCTTGTCCAGTCAGACTCGAGGGTGCGCGCTAACTGTTATATACACGAAGATTTCAGATGCAAAGCCTCTAAGTATGTCTGACATTTTTCTTCAAAATTTGCATTTCTTACTGGCTAGGTTTCTATGTAAGTACTGTTTACTTCACTTCATATATCAACGCGATTTGGTTTCGGTTTATTGATTTCTGAATATGACCTTACATTGTAACAGCCTACACACAATTATATGGCGGTAATACCGCGCTACTGAGCCACTCAAAATTACCGCAAGGGAAATTCCTTAACCGCAACAGCCCTAAATTCTACGTTTTTTCTCTCTCAGAATTGTAAAGATATAAATGTGGGAGATATAATAAAGTCCAATTTTGAAGGGAAAACAAGACTATGTTCTCAGAATTGCAAGTATATCTCATAATTCTAATATAATAATTTGCAGTTGCGTGTTATAGTGTCAGAATTGTGAGATATTAACTCGCAAATTTGACTTCTTTCTCAGAATTGTGATGTAAACTCGAGATATAAATGTACAATTCTGAGGAAGAAAGTCAGAATTGTAAATATAATGTAATATATAAACTCGCACAATTGAATGAAGTGTGTGAAATGAAGTGCTTGTAATTATATTTCAGTACATCACAGAAACAACTGAAACAAAGATCTAAAAGCAGTTTAGCAGCAAACTAATATTTGTGTCATTCTCAAAACTTTTGGCCACGACTGTATATTTCCATGTGTCTACATAAAACAGACAGAATCTCAGAATCTTACTCGCATTCATTTGAAAGCAAAATACAGAGGTTTACCTAATAAAACAGAATGACAGCTTATGTTTGCATATTTGAGCTTACCACTCAGTAGAGCAGATGGACAATAAGATGAGTTTTGAATTTTGTCTTTTCAGGAACATTTACGGCCATCGTGAAGACGTGCTCCAATTCGAAAGTCTGCACAAGTGCTGCATCCACTGCCTCTGTGGACAGTAGCGGAAATGGTGTGCAGGTGACATGCTGTAACAGTTACCTGTGCAACTACAGCGGAGCTGCTAGTGTCACACTGCACAGATGGCTGCTGGTCCTACCGCTGCTCCTCATCACCCTACTCTTCAGACAGCACGCTTGAAATGTTAAACACTCAGGGTATGGATGGACTACATCCCAGCACGGACTAAAACTGTCTTCATATTGAAAATCCTACTAAGCTAACTTGCCTTGCTTCATTATCTGTTAGAGAAGTCAACATTCGGTTGAAAAGAAGGATGTACAGTCTGTTAAATGGATCACGTGTTCCAGATATCTGATCATATTAAGTAATTGTATATAAACTAGTGCTGGACAATGATTAATTGCAATTTTTAATTAATTGCAAAAGTTTTTGTTTGTGTGTATGGTGTAAGACACACATACAGTATATATTTAAAAAATATTTAAATATTCATATAATTTATATTATATATATATATATATAATGTAATTTATAAATCAAACATTTTTCTTAAATATATACATGCATGTGTGTATTTATATATACAGACTTATATGTGTGTGCACTGTCTATTTATCATGTACACAAAAACTTTTATTTTGGATGCGATTAATCGTTGCCCAGCACTAATATAAACGTTTGAAGGAAGAATTGCACTAAATGATGGCCTGTGTAAACTTGATTGAATATAATCAAATGATAACATAACTGTTGCACATGAATTCAGGCACTAGATGTATACCAAAAGTCGTATGGATATATTTAATGTGTTTTAAAGTTTTACCCTCTTTTACTTTTAATGAAAATTAAAATCACAGTTTTAACAAATCAAATGTTTCAATTCGAAACGTGTCTTGAATGCAAAAAATGAATGGATTATACAAAAGGGTATGTTTTAAAAATGTTGATTGCTAATAAAGTAAAGGAAAACAAGAATTTTCCTTCAGCATAAAAGTGGACATGAATTAAATGGTAAAAGGTAGGATCTATCATTACTGGAAGACAAAGAGCAATAAATAAAATAAGATATAAACTCACAACTCTGACTTTTTTCTCATAATTGTGAGATGTAATCTTGCAACTCTGAGAAATGAAGTCAGAATTGCGTGATATAAACTCACAATTGTGAGTTATAGTCAGAATTGTGAGAATTGAGACGCATTAAATATACATTTCTGAGAAAAAAACGTCGAGATAGAAATGTACAATTTTAACTTTTGAGAAAAAAAAAAGATTTGTGAGTTTATCGTGCAATTCTGAGAAAAAGTCAGATTTGTGAGTTCATATCTTGCAACTTGACTTTACAACTCGCAATTGCAAGTTTACATCTTACAATTCTGAGAAAGTCAGAATTGCGAGTTTATATCTCATAATTCTGACTTTATTTCTCTGAATTGTTTATCACGCAATTATAAAAAAAAAAAAAAAAAAAAAAAAAAAAAACAGATCTGCGAGTTTATAGGCATGTTTTAAAAATACTGATTGCCTAATAAAATAAACAAGAAAAAAAAGTCAGAATTGCGAGACATGAAATCACATTTCTGAGGAAAAAAAAGTCAGAATTGCGAGACATGAAATCACATTTCTGAGGAAAAAAAAGTCAGAATTGCGAAATAGAAATGTACAATTTCAACTTTTTTGATTAAAAAAAAAAGTTTATATCTCGTAATTCAGACTTTATTTCTCAAAATCGCAGGTTTATATCACGCAATTTTGAGAAAGTCAGATTTGTGAGTTCATATCTTGTAACTTGACTTTACAGCTCGCAATTGCAAGTTTATATCACGCAATTCTGATAAAATACATTTCCGAGTTTATATCATGCAATTCTGAGAAAGTCAGAATTGCGAGTTTATATCTTGTAATTCTGACTTTATTACTCAGAATTGTTTTTCACGCAAATCTGAAGAAAAAAAACAAAACAAAAAAAACAACAACTGATCTGCGAGTGTATAGGTATGTTTTAAAAATGCTGATTGCCTAATAAAATAAACAAAAACAAGAAAAAAAGTCACAATTGCAAGACATGAACTCGCATTTCTTAGAAAAAATTGTCTTGGAAAAAAAAATGCCATGAAAACAGACATGAATTAAATAGTAAAAGGTAGGATAAACATCACTGGAAGACAAAGACTAAAAAATTAAATTAAGAATTTTTATTTATCAAGAATTGATTTAAAATAAATACACAGGACACACACACCAAAAAAAAAAAAAAAAAGAGAAAAGATTTTGTGCTGTATAAAGCATGTGCAATTTTCAACTAATGGTGATGAAGATCTTTCTTAAAATATATTCGTCCAGCTTCATTATGTGATAACACTTCTATCAACAGGTGAGCTCATATTAACAGTTACACCAAAGGAAACAAATCCTAGAAAAACTGACAGACTTTACATCAGTGATACAAAACGGTGGCAAAATACCAAAAATGGTGGATATATAATATCCATATTGTATGGTGCTTATCCAAGAGGCCGTAACTATAGGATGACAGCTGTCAACGATCAAAAACAAAGGGTGGTGGAAAACAAAGTTGTACATTTTTTGCAAAGCATTTAGACGAAAAACTTCAAGTATGTTTACAATGTCTCTTCATTATTAGTTTCATCTTACAGTGTCCTCTGCTGGCGGTGAGCGGCTATGTTGAGTCAGTCTTTATGGCAAGGCTTCTCCAATAAGCTCTACGGCCAGTTTAGCGTCTGTGTCCGTCTGTACGAGCAGCGTGCCGGAAAACTGGCCCGCAGTGGCCGGCACAAACTGAACGGGGAGGTTGATGTAGTGTTGTGATCTAGGAAGGCACATGGAAAAAGAATCAAAAGTAATAAAATATGCAGAGAAGATCAATTAAAATAGCCTGTAATGCTACAGAGCAAAAAAGTGAATGGCATTAAGCAAAAACATGTTTTAAAATGAATGGTTTCACAATCCCCAGCCAACTGAAACTATGAATAAAATATTTATATAAGACCACCACACATATTTAGTACACAAATACATGCATATAGTGCTACAAACCACACACAAACAAGCTGACCTGTGGTTGAGCTCTGATTCAGAGCCTTTACATCAGGCATTGGCAGCAGGAAGTGACATGGAATGTTTTAATAAAAATCTCTCTACTTGCTATTTTTTTCTTAAACTGGCTTGTGCAAACAGACTTTCTATTACTAGAGATAGAGTAAGCAAGAGAGAATGTAACTCACCTTAGAGAATAATTGGAATGCTTGATGTGGAAAGGCTCTTTAGGACTTATGAATTTTAGCTGCAAGTCAATTAGAAAACCTTCAATTAAGTTTCATGCCAAACATTTAGGAGCAGCAATAACACTGCACACTTCAACATGCAATGACCATTTAGTGACTGAATGTGTTAGACTTGAATGTATTTTGTATTTAAATGATCGCTGTGCGACTTCTTAAAGGAATAGCTCAACAAAAAAAAAACAAAAAAAAAAAAAAATCAAGATTTCCTGAAGACCCTGAGGCCATCCAAAGTGTAGATGCATTTGTTTTTTCATCAGAATAGACAGAGAAATTTAGCATTACATCACTTGCTCACTAATGAATCCTCTGGAGTGAATGGGTGCCGTCAGAATGAGTTCAAACAGCTTATGAGACGTCACAAGAATCCACACAACTCTAATCCATCAATTAATGTTTAAAATACCAGTCCATAATTGATAAGGCTTGCTCCAGTGAAAAAGTTCATCCCTTGTTGCTTACATCTGTTTTGGACCTATTCCCATGTAAAGAGTGCTTGATCTCTGTATATTTCTCTCCTTAATCAGATCAAATTACCTATTTATTGGAGAAATTAATAACACTGAGGACTTGTTTGAAGTTAGAAACAGGGTACAGACACTGTAAAATGAAATTCAGGATTTAAAGGAGTAGTTCACTTTCAGAACAAAAGCGTTTGAGATTAAAAAGTATATAAAATGTAAATGTTTTTAGAAAATAACCCATCGTTTTGCTAGATAAGACCCTTCGTCCTCGGCTGAGATCATTTAGCGCCCTTTGAAGCAGCATTTAAACCGCATTTTTGAAGTTCAAACTCGGGGGCGCCATAGAAGTCCATTATATGGAGAGAAATCCTGAAATGTTTTCCTCAAAAAACAATTTCTTTATGACTGAAAGACATGAACATCTTGGATGACAAGGAGTGAGAATATTATCTGTAAATTTTTGTTCTGAAAGTGAACTACTCCTTTAAGGATTTTTCCAAGCACTAATTTTTTAATTTAAGGACTTCAGAGTTTGCACTTATCAAACAATTTCTTCTTTCAAATTGTAAAAAAAAAAAAAAAGATTAGATAAAATATACTAATAAAACAAATGGCAAAAATAAAGAGAAGCACATGCAAAGTATTACTACTAAAGTATTACAAAGTATACTACTTTTACTATAGTAAAACCATGGTAATTTTCTTAAGAGATCTGTATTTTTGTTTTTATAACTAATTTTATAATTGATTCATGAACCCGCACCGAAGTCCTGATCTGAATCAAATGATTCGCAATCCATGCTCTGAAGTTGTCCATTTACAACCCTAGAATTTGTCCCTACAATAAAATTGTCTGTTATTACCTTATTTGGAAGGGTCATGAATAATAATGTGGAGCTCTGCTCTGAATGGCTGTTTCACAGTGCGGCTCATTTCAGTAGCTCACACAGCAGGAAGAACACTGGGAGGAAAATATATATTTCAATACTTTCACTCGCAGTTATATTGTTGGATAATTATACTGTACATTTCGGGCATCAGGGAGCCAATATTAATATGCGGGGCATTGAAACTGATTTTAAACGCACAATTACTTTTTACTTTCAAGATTTGCAATCGCTTATGCTCTGTGTATACTGCAGTGGAAGTATTTATTACACATTTTACAAAACCAGATTGCTCAGGATCTGAAAGTCACTTGACAGCGTCCTCAGTCATCTCTCCTTACTACGTTTAAGTGGTAAGTAAAATCTTATGTACTGTAATCTAACAGGCTACTGCTAGCAAGCAGCTAACCGTGTCCCTTTAGTGGCTCGCGTTATTTGTTTTCTGTGCCTTGCTGAAAACAGATTTGGCTGTGCAGGTCTAACTGACCTATGGAGTGGTAAATGCAAATGTTGGGGCGGAACTATTAATGATCCCAACTATCACAGTCGATGTCATGTTGGGATTGGCCTCTTTTTCAGTGGTTTTTGCACACACAAGATTTACAAAAGGAGGAAACAAAGTTGTTTGATGCTCACGGTATGTCATTTCCATGTATAGAACTATTATTGTTATTATCCAATCATGCCAAAATTAATACAGTTTACAATTTCTGGCACCTTTATGGCATAAGAAAAACAAAAAAAGTATGTTTTTTGAGTTGCACGCGAAAAGCTATGTGCTTATTGAAAAAATTAAACACTTAATTTATAGATACATTGTCTTTCAATAAGAATACAAGCACTTTTCATGTACCTCTTCAGGAATATTGCTATTTTCATGGGTTTTCCAAGCCTTAAATTAAAAAATAAATAAATAAAATTCAGATTAAAAAAAATGTAAGCAACTATTACGAACCCTGTAGACACATCTTAATGATGAACTTGCTACAAACACACAGCTTTTCACAAAAAGTTAACTGGTGGACTGTAGTGGTGTGAATTGTGATGTTTTTGTCAGCTGTTTGGACTCTCATTCTGACTGCACCCATTCAAGTGATGTCATGCTAATATTCTCAAACTCTGTTCTAAAAAACAAACTTATCTACATTTTAGGGTGAGTATAAAGAGGGTGAGTAGATTTCAGCACATTTTAATTTATGGGTGAACTATTGCTTTAATGTGTTTTTTTCAGGTAGAAACAGGACTTTAACTGTAAAGTGTCATTATTGATTAGTTCTTGACTTTTTTTGTGGCTTTTGTGTTGTTACTAGTGCAGCCCTATGTTCTTACCTCATGCGTGCTGGAGGAGTTATTTCTGAAGTTAACCTTCAGAGTGCTGGTGGCACCCACTCGTGTGGCAGGAAATGTGTACAGACTTTGGGGTGCATACACACCCCTCTTTTGTGTCTCAGTTGCAGACCTAAATATATAAGAGATAGACAGCAAAATATGCCACATTATATTTTAGAACGGAGAAACATCTTCCACTATAGGTCAGATTTTTTAAATAGACATACAACCCTTACCCAGTTTTTGAACATGCAGAATCTAGTCTCTTCCTGTTCTTCACAGTGGCTTCGGTTTTCACTAATGAGAAATTTTCTTTAACACTGGATGCTTCTCCTGCTCTTATGCCCTGCACACATGAATTAATACAATCAACAGGAAAGTACCATCCTTCCTCCTTCCGCAATAGTGTCCTTTTCCTTCTCGCTTTGAGTGATTTATGACTGAAATGGCACTTTTAGCTATCAGCCAAATTAATATGGAGTTATATAAGTTTAGTCTGGCTATGAAACACACACACTGTGCATTTAAACACTGCATTCATTAGACTTACAGTGCCACACAACTGGAAGCGAACACGGCTCTTGTGTTGAGGTTTGGCTGCTGGGTGGCATTCCAAATCCCAAAACTGGGCATAATCTCCCCGGTCACGTGGAAGGAAAGTAATTGGAACCTTTTTACAAGACAAAAACAACAGAAAACTTAAATCAGTTTAAATAATAAAAACAAAAAAAACTCGATCTGTCAGAGACATGATGTTTGACACATCCACACCCCTACCTTCATCCTCTCTTGAATCCCCAGAGTCCCAGATACTTTCTCACATCTGAAGGCCGAGTATGTGGCACGATAAACATCTCCACTGCTATCGACACCCTGATTTAACAGACAAGGGGTTTGGTCAAAATCAATAAGCCCCTCAGGAATGATGAAAACTTTCAAAATTCTTACATACACTGTAAAAATGCTGGGTTATTTCTTTAACCCAAATGCTGTGTCCAGCCTGTTTGCTTATTTTATTGGGCTTTTTAAATATTTTTACCCAGATGTTGAGTAGTTTTAGTGCACCTAAAAAAAGCGGTGTTATTTTTAAGCCAAATGCTGGGTTTTGCTTGTTGGGTCATTTTATTGGGTATTTTCAGATTTCTTACTCAAATGCAGGATAGTTTTTTGTAACTCAGCTGCTGGGTCATTTTTACAGTCAACACAAATGATGAACACCCCCCTCACACACCTAGCCAGTGCAGGGTAAGTGTAACCCAATTTGTCTGTGCCAAACCAGTTAAAACTGGTTACATTTGTCAGCGGTCATTTTGTGTATTACATTGTATTCCTTTCAAATTATCACTGTATAAACAGTAAATCATCTGTAGTCTAACATTTTTCCTTTTTTCATAGCTAATGTCTGCTGGGAATTCTAGCCTTCTACAAACGTGGTATTCACCGGATCTACACTCAAAGCGAATGATGAGCCGACGCCACCATGAAAGTATCACCTCCCACCAAACGAATGCGCGACCAGGACTGAAACGCAATGTTACATGTAACAAAGTTTCTGTGCGCGCCACTAAATACAATAGAAGCGCAACTGAAATCAAATAAAAAAACCTTCGATTGGTTAAAGGCACAATATGTACGATTTGTTTGCTAAAAATATCCAAAAACCAAAATTATATATTTGTTGACTTGTGTATTTACATGATACCAAATGTTTTCCAAAAAGGTTTAAATCCAGAGAAATAAATAATTTAAATGGTGTAACAGGCGCAATGTCATTGCGTCACCTGCCAATGACGCCATACAACCACTATTTCCATTTTAATTTTGTAGAAAACATGGAAACCCCAAACACGCTTAAATATGTTTAGCGTTTTACTGGACAGTTGACGATTGCTCAGAGTAGCATTATAACCATGCTTCAACATACTCAAATGTATCTAGTATGATGAAACAACACCGCTTTACTGTAAAAAGTGGAAGCGGTTGACTGTGTCATAATCAAAGCTCTGCTGGTTTCGAGCAGTGGGTTGAACTCGTCTCTAATTAGAAATCGCTTCAGGGTCCCCATTTTGCTTCCACAGCTTTCAGCCCCACCCTGCTTCATATTACGGTGACCTTAATAAAACTTTAGTATATTAGCTCATCCGTAAACATGACTTCTTGCCGAGTCCCGTGGGATTGCATCAGCTGTGGGGATGAAGATGACAACTCCCATGATTCCACACTCAATCACAACATCAAACTATGCCTTTGTTTCATTGTTTGTTTTGAATACGCACCTTCTAGTGGAGAAACATACATATTGTGCCTTTAACTGACCCAGCACAATGTCAAAAAACAACCCAGTAAATGGGTTAATTTATAAAACCCAACAAGCTGGGTAGAATTACCCAGCATGTGTTCTGTCCAATATTTACCCAGCACTGGGTTGCCAAATAACCCAGAAATGGTTGTTTTTAACCTAGCATGTTTTAGAGTGTAAGTGCTGACATCACACACCTTCACATATGGAGGAGCAAATGAAGAAAGGTACCACCGGACCTCTTCTCCATGATTCTCCACCTCCAGAGAACATTCTGCACAAAGAAAAAACAAAAATAAAATGTTTTTCACGTTACATTTTAATAGGCCAAGTTTTTTAAGAATCCCATTGACCCATTGCAAAAACCTTTCCTTAGTTACTATTGCTATGTCTGACAAACACTGGCGCTCTTACGCTACACAATGTTCTCACGCAGTGAAAAATACATCACGGAACAAATGGGAAACTGACAACATGCCGACAGACAAGCAGATTACTTCTGGTTAGGTATTAAACAAGGGCTAAGCTAAATGTTCTCATTTAAGAAATTCAAACAATAAATACCGTTTTGTGGCTCTTTAATGTGTCGTGACACATGCACAAAAAAAAAAAAAACATTTTATTTCAACCATGGAAAGATGTCACGACACACAATTTTAAAGTCCTATTTGTTTGTCAGACAGAATGGCAGAGTCGGCATTATGACTGGTCAGATTGCCTGTGAATCAAGTTGTTTGCATGAAAGTGATTGTGATAATGAAGGTAGATCAGATGACAGGTTCTATATGTACCTGATGACTCTCCAGAGGCAGTGGGAGAGAAGACCAGTGTTCGATTCTTGATCTCAACTGGAGGTTGGATGCTACTGCTCTGAGGTTTCTGTCCTGGTACAGTAGGGGTCTCAGCCTGAGGGGGCAGTGGGCATAAAGAGCGGTCCATGGCACAGCTAGTGGCAGAGACATCCATGGCCAAATCCTGCCGGATCTGAACTTTAATGGACTTTAGAGAAAGAGAGACACAAGGATGGATGTTACAGAGAGAGCAACACTATGATGTTTCATTTTCCACATATTGCAACTCCATTTTGTAAAAACTGGAATGTGTTGTCCCATTTGCAAGTTCATGAACGTAAATTCAACAGTATGTCTTGAACAATACTAGAAAACTTGCACATTCCCTTTCAGTCAGACATAAAACAAGAATCTGCAGGAGTACCTTCTGTTGATTATCACACTGTACATAGATCTGACCACTCCAAGGCAGCATGGAGGATTTGGTTGCCAGAGAAGGATTGGGACTGATGAGGATCTGCAAGTGGCTCCTGAACAAAAGAAAAGAAAACGAAAACATTTATATCAGCTATGTACTTTATACGTGAGAACAAAATGTTAAGCCATTGATTTTTCCTGGTATTTGTTTATATGCTAGTCTCGTACTGAGGTTCAATGACTCCGTGCTGTGGGGTGATAGTAAGGCAGTGAGCAGGCCAGGACAGCTCAAAGCTCAGCTCTCTGTTTGAGCGGTTCAGTATCTGCACATGCCTAGTGTCAGCCGCACTGTCTGCAAATAAACCAGCATAAGATAACATTGAGGAGGAGGAAGCATTCACTTGCTAAGTGCATTTACTTTGAGTCAAACAGTTACTGCTAACATAATTTATTTAACCACCTAAGGTCATTTTCAATATCAAATTCTTACTCATGGTGGGTGCTGTGAGAACCAACTGTTCTGGCTTGATGCTCCAGGAGTTCTCTAGGTTCAGCTCTGTTTGTTTCAGCACAGGTTCTGATGGACTTAACGGAGGACCTTTGACTGGTAGCACGTCCAGGGAAACATTACTGATGTAGCGGCCTGATGACCCCAAACCACTGTGTGAAGAACTACTACATATCAACTTCTTAGCATAGTGAATTCTGAAAGCATTCATTTGTGTGCAGTATGTTGTTCATTGAGGATGTTTACCTGTCTGATTCAGACTGCCGTTGTGAAGGTCTGACGGACTCCATATGGTCACTCTCTCCAGAGTCTGACATTTCCATAGTGCCAAATAGTGAAAGCATCACTTTGCTCATGTTGCCGTAGAAAATCTGAGCTTCGTTTGGCCTTTGAGGCAGATCATAGGCTGAAAATAAACAGCCTCAATTACAATAAGGGTCAGTTAACTGATTAAAAGAAATTCATCTCAAGTAAATCCTTGTCATCTTACCCTCCTGAACCTGCTCCTCTCCAAGGAACATTTCATCAAAGGGGATACTTTTTAATAAGCTGTTCTCAGACAGTACTTTATTCCCTGCTTCTGGTTTGATTTGTAGTAACCTTGAAAATAGATTAAAAAAAATTACAAAAAATGCTTACACATCAGAGAATGTGTAAAAATCAACTGAACGTTCCTCTCACAAATCAAGTTCACATTTAGGTTAACATATCAGGACTGTTATAACCTCAGCTGGGAATTGTGAATCATATACTAGTGATTATATTATATATATTTAAAGGTTAACAGTGAAGTATGCATGGCTACATGCAAAACTTATTTTTTGTTCGTTTAACAGCTTGCTTTGATTCTGAGGCAAATGACTTTGTTCAACTGAAAAGATAGAGGGCTCTTAAAAAATATATATACACATTTTTAGATTATTTGGTTAGTTTTTTTTTTTTTTTTGTTAAAGTTAAAAGGGATAGTTCACCCAAAATGAACTCATGATTTACTCACCCTCAAGCCATCCTAGGTGTATATGACTTTCTTTTTTCAGACAAATACAGTAAATATAAATAATATAAATAAATATATAAATATAAATAAATAAAATGTCCTGGTTCTTTCAAGCTTTATAAATGGCAGTGAATGGGTGTTGAGATTTTTTTAAGCCCCCCAAAAAAGTGCATTCATACATCATAAAAGGTACTCCACATGGCTCCGGTTAATAAAGGTCATCATGAATCGCATCTATGCGCTTGTGTAAGAAAAATATATTTATTTAAAATTATAAATCATAATCTCTAGTTTCACGAGAGAGTGGCGCTCCAGCGGATGATGTAGGACGTAGGTAAATGTGGAAGCACAGAGAAAAGTGCAAAACAACACCAGTCACAAATTAGAAGTACAAAATGAGGATTTGTAAAGAATAAATGTCAAAGAATTTTGTTGTAAGTCAAGGAGACTGGTTTTAATTTGCTCTAAACAAAACTTGGTTCTTGCGAGACTAGATTACACTACGCCTATGTTTTTAGCCAACTGCTGGAATGGCATTCTCTCATTAAAAATGTGTACGACAGTTAGCGAAACTAGAGATTTAGTGTTTTAAATATGGAGTTTTTTCCTTATACAAACACATTGCTTCACTTCAGAAGGTCTTTTTAACTCCCGGAGCTGCGCGGAGTACTTTTATGATAGATGAATGAATGCACTTTTTTGGGCTTAAAAATGTCAACATCCATTCACTGCCATTATAAAGCATGGAAGAGCCAGGATGTTTTTTAATATAACTCCGATGGTATACGTCTGAAAGAGAAGGACATATACACCCTAGGATGGCTTCAAAGTGAGTAAATCAATGGGTAACTTTCATTTTTGAGTGAACTATCCCTTTAACTACAAAAGTACATAAATTGCTCAAATGTGTCATGTGCCTATTTTTTTGATTCAGACATGAAGTTAGAGATTTTCAAATAAAACATTCTCAGATGTTATAAAATATTGAATAGATATTTGTTTAAAATAAAAATTAAGAAATTAATTGATTTTTAAGACTAAAATGTTTTTAAAATGTTCCTCATTTAAGCTGAGAATTCAAGTCAAATGAGAACTGCCACTTACTTCCTAAACTGTTGTCGAGAGACCTCATCCCCACAGAAGAGGCAGACAGTGGCAATTAGAGCTGCACCAGACTGACAGAGAGCCTGCTCTCTACGTGAAGCCTTCATCGCTATTGTGATCACCTGTAAAAACAGCACTGATAAATCCTTCCAAGCAAATACAGGCTTTAAAGGAAAAGTTCACTTCCACAACCAAAAAAAAAAAAAATTACAGATAACGTACTCACCCCCTTGTCATCCAAGATGTTCATGTCTTTCTTTCATCAGTCGTAAAGAAATTGTTTTTTGAGGAAAACATTTCAGGATTTCGCTCCATAGAACTTCTACAGTATATAACTTCCATGAGTTTTAACTTCCAAAATGCAGTTTAAATGCAGCTTCAAAGGGCTCTAAACGATCACAGCCAAGAAAAAAGGGTCTAACGAAATGATCGTTATTTTCTAAAAAAAAGGACCCTTTTTAACCTCTAGCTCTTTTTTTAACCTCTAGCTATTCCAGTTCAAGACAGTTAGGGTAGATCGAAAAAAAAATCCTACATCGCTGCAGAAGTACCAACCCCATGTTTACAAAGTGAATGTGCAAAGATCAAACGCCCTTTACGTAAAAGCACGTAGGATGATTTAGGCAAAAAAAAAACTGCGATGTAGGATGATTTAGATCACTGGTCTCAAACTCAATTCCTGGAGGGCCACAGCTCTGCACAGTTTAGCTCCAACCCTAATCAAACATACCTGATCCAGCTAAACAAGATCTTCAGGATTACTAGAAACTTCCAAGCAGGTGTGAGTTGGATGGAACTCTGCAGAGCTGTGGCCCTCCAGGAATCGAGTTTGAGACCTCTGATTTAGATGGAGAAAATGAGATTGGAGTTTTTTGACATACCCTAACTGTCTTGAACCAGAATACACAGTAAACGCAGAGCTAGACAAGATGAGCATGAGGTTAAAAAGTATATAAATTGTGTTTTTTTTTTTAAGAAAATAACAGATCGTTTTACTAGAGAAGACCCTTCTTACTTCGCTGGGATCGTTTAGAGCCCTTTGGAGCGGCATTTAAACTGCATTTTGGAAGTTCAAACTCACAGACACCATAGAAGTCCACTATATGGAGAGAAATCTTGAAATGTTTTCCCCAAAAAACTATTTCTTTATGACTGAAGAAAGAAAGACATGAACATTTTGGATGACAAGGGGGTAAGTAAATTATCTGTAAATTGTTGTTCTTGAAAACAACAACTAAAGAAAAACACAAAATGCACTTGGCTCACCTCTTGTGTTCGCTCTTTCAGGACAAACTGTGAAGGAGACAAGCTAATAATGGTTGAGTCCATGACAGCTCGATTCTGAAGATTGCTGTAGGGTACCGCTTTCACAAAGGCAGCACGTGAACCCGTGTTCCGCACGCACACACAGAGCTTACTGACACGACCAGCCTGCACTCCACTCAGTGTTGCCACATAGCCTTCAGAACGCTTCCTCAACTCCTCCAAGATCACGTTACTTGTGCCACCATAGCCTGACAGAGGAATCTGAGAACACCACGCTGAAATGTAATACCACCTATTTATAACAATATTACCGTTTATGAGAGATTATTAATAAACTCACAGTGAATTTGACCCCAGGCTGGGAGGCACGTGCAGCAGACTGCTTGATCTCCAGTTTGGCCAGCATGGAGGCAACACGGGTGGGTGCAAAGAGCAGATGAACAGTCACATCCTCTTTGGGTTTGATTGACAGCTCTCGGTTTCGTGTGAGTCGCTCATCCGGGCCAAATGAGCTCTGCAGCTGTAGGGTTAAAATTCACAGAAATAAACAAAAGGGAGAAAGATAAATGATAGACTGATGTAAATATACTGCCATTGGCTCTACAAAACCAATGTGCTGGTTGGCTGCTTAATCTGGGCAAATTAGCAGCAGCTCATAAATGCTTTATCTTTATTATATTCATCCATTAGCTATGATTACTCACACGGCAAAATACTACTATACTATAAGATAGGGGTGGGCGATATGGCAAAATCTCACATAAAAATCTTTGTCATTGTTCTTTTTTTTATAACAAAGATAAAATAAAGATAGGCTTCATGTTACAAATACACATAACATACAAATAAAACAAACAGTGATTTAATTTTCAGGTAAAGTAGGTGTATTTATCAGTAGCATTCAAAACATTAATAAATATAAAAATAAAACAATATATACACTATATACATAAATTATATTTTGACTCTTATTAAAGGAGTAGTTCACTTTTATTACAGATAATGTACTCACCCCCTTGTCATCAAAGATGTTCATGTCTTTCTTTCTTCAGTCGTAAAGAAATTATGTTTGAGGAAAACATTTCAGGATTTCTCTCCATATAATGGACTTCTATGGTGCCCCCGAGTTTGAACTTCCAAAATGCAGTTTAAATTCAGCTTCAAAGGGCTCTAAATGATCCCAGCCGAGGAAGAAGGGTCTTATCTAGCAAAATGATCGGTTATTTTCTAAAAACATTTATATAATTTATATACTTTTTAATCTCTACACAGAGCTAGACAAGATGAGCATTTGAGATTAAAAAGTATATAAATTGTAATTTATATACTAAGACCCTTCTTTCCTTGGCTGTGATTGTTTAGAGCCATTTGAAGCTGCATTTTGGAAGTACAAACTCGGGGGCATTATACGGAGAGAAATCCTGAAATGTATTCCCTTCAAATAAACAATTTCTTTACAACTGAAAAAAGAGACATGAACATCTCGGATGACAAAGGGGGTGAGTACATTATCTGTAAATATTTGTTCTGAAAGTGAACTACTCCTTTAAAGCAACTGTATTAAAGTTCTTCAGTCAAGAGCAGTGAGTGATTTTCCTTTGTGTTGTTTTATTAGCGTACCATCATCAATTACAATTCTGTCATTTACTCATTCTCAAATTTTTATTTTATTTTTAAGCATAAGACATGTTAATCACAAAACATATTTTAAATAATGTGGGTAACCAAACAGATGCTGGTCCCCAGTTTCTTTCATAGTATTTTATTTTTCCCCCACTATCAAAGTGCTACTGTTATCCACATTCTTCAAAATATCTTTGTGTTCAGCACAAGAAAAAAAAAATACAGATTTGGGACAACATGTGAGTGGCTAAATTTTTGATTGAACGGTCCCTTTAATGACAATCGGTAGCATGTTATTTCTGTCGCTTTAAGAGCCATTTAAGAGATATTTATTTAAAAACACACCAAAAATAGTCATATCGCATATCCCTACTATAAAATAAACTATATGACAATAAATAGTTTTTTTTTTGTACATTTCATATACTTTCCACTATCATGTCCCTTTACTAGCTTGTATATTATACTATTTATTTCAATTATTAAAACTACATTTCTCACTGAGTTAGCTTACCTGGAAACAGTCTTGGTCTTGACCCCTGATGAGCAGTCTAAGCTGCTGTGATGTAGTAGGTGAATTGTTCCTTAGGACCAGCTTTTGTTGCCTACAAACACAAAAGCATCATCTACAAACAATTCACTTTTATGAATGGCAGTTTCTGTGGCCAAATATACTCACACAGCTCTGCCCAGGGTAACCCCACCCCATGCCATGAACTGTTTATTAGAGAGGATGGGTGGGATCTCAGCCTGTGATAATACAGCAGGTGGGGATACTACTTTCCCAGAAACTCCCTGGACCATCTCTCCTTTCAGCATCACCTCATACTGAGGTCCGCTGGGCAGAACCAGAATCGTCAACATGCTGAGAAAAGAAAATAAATACTACTTGAAAGTACAACAATATGGATCAAAAACACTTCCCTCCTAAATAGTCAAATTAGATTTTATACAACCTGAACTGCACAGCATTTAATATAAATGTAAAAAATAACCTCAGATGCCTCAGACAACAGGCTTACTGAATACAGTGCGCCTACTGAATCAATTAATATGAGTAAAAACATGCCTCTCTCTAAATTTCTGTGTGTCCTGGGCAGTGAAGGAGACCACTACGCCCTGCTCCTCTCCAGCTTTCAGAGTAAGTTCCTCTGGCCTCACAGTGAAGCAGCTGTCCCCGTCAGTACTCTGAAAAACAGCCAGAAAGACAAAAAGTGAATCCACAGCAAAGGCTGTGCTACATAGCTGGGTAGATTTACCAACAAAAACTTTAAAGGGATGGTTCACCCAAAAATAAGAAGTGTCAATTACTCACCCTCATGTCGTTCAAAACCTGTAAGACCTTCGTTCGCCTTCGGAACACAAATTAAGATACTTTTGATGAATTTCGAGAGCGCTCTGTCCCTCCACAGACAGCAAGGGTCCTACCACTTTCAAGGTCCAAAAAGGTACCAGGAACATTGACAAAATAGTCCATGAGACATCAGTGGTTCAACTGTAATTTTATGAAATTACAAGTATACTTTTTGTTACAAAAAAAAAAAAAAAGATACTAAAACTGGTTTCTGGGAAAGTTGTTTAACCATAATTTTATGAAGCTATGAGAACACTAAAATAACATGAGAACAGCTAAAATAACTTTATTCAACAATTCTTCCTTTCCACGTCACCCTAGCACCATTTTGGAGATATGCTTTGATCTACTTTGATTTCGTGGTACTCTCCAAAATGGTGCTAGGGTGGCGCAGAGGAAAAGAATTGTTGAATAAAGTTATTTTAGTTTTTCTGTGCAACAAAAAAGTATTCTCATAGCTTCATAAAATTATGGTTAAACAACTGATGTATCATGGACTATTTTGTTGATGTTCTTGGTATCTTTCTGGACCTTGAACGTGATAGGACCCCTGCGGTCTATGGATGGTCACAGAGTTCTCGGATTTTATCAAAAATATCTTAATTTGTGTTTTAAAGAAGATGAAGGTCTTACAGGTTTGGAAAGACATGAGGGTAAGTAATAAATGACAATATTCATTTTTGAATGAACTATCCCTTTAAAAGGCACATTCTAGAGTATTTACAGATTTAAGTCAATGAATGAAACTTAATCGTTACAAAGCAAAGCTCAATATCAGGTACCTTTAGTCTGAGCAGAACATCAATGTTGCCTGCATTCTTTAAGGGAAGTGTCTGCTTGGCAGTCTGTCCCAAAGGAGCCTGAAGACACACCGTCTGTACAGATATCCATGTAGTAAATTAGTGAATTAAGCAAGCAAGTAAACAAACAATTAATAAAAACATTAAATTGAAGCCATTTCATAACCTCAAAAAGTTAAGTGTGTCTTGTAGCTTATATGGACAATGTTTTATCCATTACCTGTAGGTCTTTGGGTGCATGCACTCTGGGAGTGCCTGATCTTGCCCTCAAGGCTACACTCTGAATCACATGACTGGGACCTGGACTGTCCACCTCAATATCCACCCTTGCACTGTACTCATCAGCTGGACCCAACTCACCTGAATCCACAAAAAGACAGCAAAGAATAATAAGTCTGTGATCTATTTTGCTGTATACAAGGCAGGGTTATTATAGTCTTTTAATAGTATTATACTACTAGTAATCTAGTTTTAAGGTTTACATGCATACCTGAACTTGAAATGTATTTCTGAGGTGCACTGAAATGAACCCACACCAAGAAGCTTTCATGATTCTGAAGAAAGAATAAAAATGTATTTAAACTGTAGAAATATACTTAAACAGCCATCAAATAAGAGAGTAGTTTAAAGAGACATTTACCTCTGCATAACTGGCATGCAGCACATAGTTTATGACTGATGAAGTTGAAAGTGAGGTCAGATTTGAGCCGGTATGAAGGGAAGCATCTGTGTTCATGGCAACTGGGCTCTTAGAAAAGCCAAAACAATGCCATGCTGATGCATTCTGTGAGAGACAAAACCTTTGTCCTTGAACATGCCACTGAATGAGGTCTAAGCTTTATCAGTTAGGAGTCTCATAGACATACAAAAGTACATCATACATAACTAATGCTTAACCTTTTTTAAAAACCAAACATTGGCAAATTTCACTAACCGCACTAATAACTAGTCGAATAGGCATGGTAGCATGAGTCCTGTTGACAAGCTTGAGCGGCATGGCCTTGGTACTGCCCCCCGGCAGGTCCCCGAAGTCTAGACAGCCTGTCTTTCCAACGTCAACCTATTTATAAAATGCATTTGTTATTTTTGCACATTTCACATGGATGAAATCTATATTTACTATTACTCCTATTACTTTACTTTATACTAAAAATAAATTTACATGCAGTTTTAGTGCTCTGAAACTGGCAACAAGGACGAAAGTAAACTCTAACCTCGACCACAGGGTTCTCAGCCACAGCGACCAGCACCACTTTCTTAGCAAAGACTTCGGCGTGCGCCACAGTGTCTGACTCTGCAGATGCAGGCCAGGATGACACACTGAGAGTATACTGATACAGTCCAGCCCTTGGTGCTATAAACAAAACCTTCTGTTCTTCTGTACATTTGGGACCAATTATGGTCTTGTTCTTTACTATCAGCCACTGGAATGGGAGAGACTCCACCTGTGAGGAAATTGCACAATTATAATAATACATTTAAAAGTTGACTGAATGAACAAGACATGTCTCCATAAGACCGATGATTAATCAAACTTTCTGATTTCAAGCCCTTCCCACTGACTACAACAATATTCAAAAGGCCAAAAAAAAAAACTTAAATGAGAGTGAAATGCATATTTAGGTTTAGATTTTTAGTTATGCTTATTTAATGATTGTTTTGTACTATCTTGAGGACGTGTGCTTAGGTCCCTTAATGTGCTTCAGCCAGTCTGTTGAGAACTATTGTTCTACACTACATTTCACAGATTTTCTAACCTTCTCCCCATCAATGGATAAGCTTGTGATGGAGATAGAAACTTGCTGCCAGCGTTCAGAAGGATTGAAGATGTTGAGGGATGTCTGCGAGGCAATTCCCACACAGCAAGAACTGGGAAACTTCAGCTCATTTGGAACCATCACTTGAGCTGAAGAAAGAAAAATATTATAAATTCCTTCATAACACCAATTTCTTTAAAGCGAACCCCAAGTATTAAGACTTGTATGGCTTAATATAAACGTAAACGATGTCTCTTACTGAAATATGTAGCAAACACATAAAAAAAAAAAACATTAAAAAAAATTGACATTGTTTTATATTTTTGACTATGTGTGGACGCCATTACTTTGATGACGTGAAATGATTGAACTCTGTGACCTACTGGCACTGCCTGTTGCTATTTTTACCACAACACAATTTGGAATAAGCAAATTGGAAAACAAATACTGATACAATGCCACATTGTGCAGCTTTTGGTTGTAATTTTCAGTCAAAGGGCAACAAGAGAAGCAATGCAAGTCTTAACTTGCATGATAAGGAGAGGGGAAAAAAAAGAATAGGAAGATGCCTGTGGACGGATAAAATGGCCTAAAGAGCCTTGTCTTTGTTCTCTCAACTTAAGCCATGACGCCTTTGAGGCTTTTTAATGGACCATAACTACTGAAAGAGCTTACAAACAGCAGAGATGAGAAATGCTAGGTGCTTTTCATGACACCACGGCCACTGAAGGAGTTTCTCAGCGCAGATTTCACTCGATGTCTGGGGGCATTTAGACTCCTTGTGGGGAAAATGAACGATGGCACGCCATTTGGTTCAAGCCAATGCTAATATTCATCGCCACTTGTAAGCTCTTTCAGTAGCTGTGGTCATCGTATCAGTATCAGAGTTGTGTATTTAGAGTTGTTGCGGTAAAAATAGCAACAGGTAGCACCAGTAGCTCAAAGAGTGCAACCATTTCATGTCATCAAAATTATTGCGCCCCACCATCATCCAAATTATGTATAAAACAATGTGGATTTATGTTATATTAAGCAATGTTATGTTATATTAAGCCATAGAAGTCTTAATAACCAGGGTTCCCTTTAAAATACATGAACATTTTTCCACTCACTTCTTAGGTCTGCAAGATCTCGTGCAGCCCATGACCCAACGCTTGGCTGTCCATAGTTCTTGCTGACTGAATACTGAGGAGGATGTTGCTGACCGGAGTTTAGGTAACCAGACTGAAGACTTGTATGCCCTGGTATATGCATATGTCCCATAGATGGGTTTGCAGCAGGCATTGCAGCTGATACTCCATACAAACTAGATGGCCCTCCAATCTGATAGGGAGGAGCATGTAGAGGACCTTCTGAGCTTAGATAATGCTGTGCCAGTTGGGAATTGAAGAGGGAACGTCCTGTTAGGAGGTTGGGAAGGTTTGGCAGGGCACCCTGAGAGGTGTAGCTCGGTACTGGTCCATATGTCATGTCATCTGCAGCACCAAAACTAGATCCAGACCCCAAGACATGAGGCAACAATTGGTGTGCCTGTTCTGTGGAGGTCCCGGACGGATGCTGAATGTTCAGCTTGCTCGAGTAGCCAGAATCCCCTTGAGTGTACAACCTCGGCCCAGGCTCAGACTGGCGGTTGCCCTTCGAGTATCCATTTCCGTTTTCTTTATGGATGTCACTTTGGCTACGTGAGCTTAGTTCAGAGGTCTTTTTGTTGAAGCCTGGAATTTCAGAGTGGCAAAGAGGCTCTGGACTCTTTGAAGAACTCAGAACGTTTCCATTATCAAATGGTTCCATTGGAGGAGTTGGACTGGCTCTGATTATAGTGGTGCTTAGAGCCATCGAGGTGTTTTTCTGCAGAATAAAAACAAGAGATTTCTTCTGTACATTTAAACCATAAAGTACATCAGCAGCATTACCATCAATATCAAATAATGGTCAAGAAACAAGGAATTCCAATAGGGCTGCAACAACTTTTTTTTTTGACAATCTATTAGTCTGATTAACAGATATTTAAAAAAATAAATAAAACTGATAGTAAGAGGTAATCCGATTCATATCAATTTTATGACTACTTTTTATGTCAGATAAATGCTCATCTTTGGATCTTTCTATTCACAATATATTCAAATAGAAAGCAGTCATTTTAAATGGTAAAAATATTTTACAATATAACTGCTTTTGACATATTTTGAATCAAATAAATGCAGGCATGGTAAGCAGAAGAGACTTCTTTAAAAACACTGCCAGTCAAAATTTTTTGGATAGTAAGGCTTTTGAGGAAAAGCAACAACTTCACATCCTAAATAGCTAAATGGTTTATATTGTAATCCACATAAAACTAAGATGGGGTAAAACACTCACCTTATGGTGATCAGGGGTGGGCATGCTAGTGTTCTCATTAATGGAGAGATAAGTCAGCCTGCTGAGAGATGGGCTTGAACAATGAGACTGAGGAGAACCAGGATCTTCACCAGGACTTCTCTGAGCCTTTCCACTACTAGGGGAACACGGAGACATCTCTCTATTTCCAAAACACAAGGATCAGAGTCAAATCAGGCCATTATTTATCCATGTACTGAACCACAAATATATTTAAAACATGTTACACAATAACTTAGTTGCTTAGACCACAAAAAGGCAATTCTATAAGAGATGTTCAGATTTTTTTTTTACCCATATCCACTTGGAATAGAGGTCTGGCCTGGACTGGAGTGGGTAAGAGGGGAAGTGGATGGTCTGAAATTACAATGAGTGACCTCCACAATACCAGGGACACTGCTCTCAGGAGATCCTACAATAGAAAGTAGTTAATAAAGTTGATAACCTTCCTAAATATGACGCTGAAGATTTTTTTTTTAAAGATTAAAACATTCCAAATAAGAAATAATGTGCATTTAGAAAACAGGGTAAGTGTTGGTGTCATTATGATTTTAACATGCTAAATATGTCGTATCGCTGGTTTTGTAGTTTAAAACTAGAGTTACCAAATTTCTCCTGTGTCGCTGGCAATGAATCCTGACGATCAACAGCTGTAATTTTCTCCTTTGAAACCGACTGAGTGGCTTTAGGGCTTCTGGGTGATCGTGCCTGGTTAATGCCAGGTTTATCTGTCCGGGCTCCTGTCGTCCTGGGTTTGTGTGGGGAGGTCTTCAACGACGATACTTCTGAGCGGCTACCGCTTCGAAGGCCAGGTGAGGTCTTTGGGGCAAAAGCAGGAGTTGACACGGTCCCTTCTCCTTTCAGAGAGCGGCGGTTACCTGTAGTGGTAGTGTTGGCCACTTGTGGTCGAGCCGTTCCTATTTTGATCTTGGATTCAGGGACACTTTTATTGGTAGAGGGTGTTGCACGAAAGTCATTTTTGTTTTTCTCAACACCAGATTTTAAATCAATAGGTTTTGATTTGAAAGATGTGGAAGATGATGACGACTGTCCAGAACCTAGAGATCTTTTGGCCGGATGCGCAGTGGCAGCAGCAGTTGGTAAACTACTTGACTTAGGTCGAGGAATTGCACTTCGTTTGACATCTGATTTTGGATTTGGTGAGACAATATAAGTACCCTCTGTTTGTTTAAATGCGTTACCCACCAGAACTTGACCTTTTTTGCCTACTGCTTGGTTTTCCATAACTGAACGCTCTTCATTTTTATGAATAGTTCCATTTTCCAGAGTCAACAACTGCTGAGTCAGCTTGTTAGAACTAGCCAAACTATCAGCCAAAGTGAGGATGTCCAAGCAGGACTGTGAGGTGGATCCATCACTGTCGCTACTTGAGACCTCAGCTCTCTTCAGATACTTCTCCATGTCGGGAGTACTAAGGTCACCCATTGACGTGGTCTTCGGGAGGTCCTCCAGCAGACCACTCTTATTTGAGGCTGCTAAAGATTCAGAAGTCATAATCGACTCTTCTGCTACTTGCTGGCGGCTTCTAGAGCGACTCCGTTTGGACAGCTCCATGATCATGGCGGCAAGCTGGGCTGGATCTGAGCTGATGGAGGCATCAGCAATTGCAGATGCAATTGTACTAATGCTGAGCATAATATTGCTACTGGAGTTGAGCGATTCTGGACTATGGCCAGAACTCTCCTTATCTTCATATTGTGCAGAGATCTAATCAAAAATCAGACAAAAGGTGTCAACACTTTTGCTAATTTTTAAAAGACTATATTTGGACAGCAATCCAAAACTAAATGGTTGTCAATACCTGGGAAACCTGTTCCTGAGTTCTTTGCGGTTGCACATTATTCTCATGCGTGGCTTCAGCTGTGTTAGGCTCAAGAGTCTTATCTAGATCATCTGCAGTTCACATTAGACATGAAAAATGACTTAGCAAAACTAATTAAATTAAAAGTTATTAACTAATATGAGCACAGTATGTTCAATGCACCTGGATTAAGTGTCTCATCAGCATCACTTTGCGGAACCGTCTCAATGTTGATGGAGCTTCCTCTGGAGAACAAATCTGAGGGTCGAAGTAACGCAAAAGGTTCTCTTTTCTCAGGAGAGGTAATGAAGTATCCAAAAGATGGCTGAAAAACAAACATCAAATGGTTGAATAACTAATTTAAACCTTGCCTGAAATGCCACCTTTCATTAGAGTTTGGTACAATACTAATTAAACATCTGAAAGAGTTTATCAATGTATTCAGGATTGCTAGAAATGTTCAGACAAGTGTGTGCTGAACTCTGCTGGACAATGACCATCCAGGAATGGGATTGAACACCTCAGCTCTACAGCATTCTAGGCACATACCTGATGGAAAGGTTGTTAACATATAGTCAGACCATGCATATCAGGGGAAGTGATCACATGATCTTTAGATTGCTAATTTGCAACTGTGATCGGATTGCTAGTGGGCATCACATGATAAGTCATTTGAGTGGCACACAAAGTATTCCAAATGAGTCAACGTTGAGGCTTTTTACAAGGATGTTATCTTAAAAGATATTTGCTCTGGGTTAGAGTCCTCACCCTTTTCACATTGTCCTCCTCACTGCTCCCAAGGCACCCTAGAGCTTCAGACCGCCTCTGAAAAAACTCCCCTAGTGAAATACGCAGATAACTTTGGTTCCCAGGCTCGTGTTCAGAGGAGACCTGGGAGGCCCTCATGAGGATGTTGCTACTGCTCGGGACTTTCCAAGAGGTGTCTCCCAACACTTCACTCATATTGACAGCTTGAATCTGCTCTTCCTACCAGAAGGCAAAAGAAAACATTTTTTGGTTTCTGAATGACAAGAGCATTTGTGTACAATACTCTTAAAGGAATAGACCTTTGTTCATCTTTAATACACAAATTAAGATATTTTAGATATCCGAGAGCTGTCTGACACTCCATAGACAGCAAGGTTACTACCACGGTCAAGGCACAGAACAGAAAGTAAGGACATCATTAAAATAGTCCATGTGACATCAGTGGTTCAACTGTAATTTAACTAAGCTACGAGAAACAAAAGTAAATACTTTTTTCCCCAACAATTCTTCTCCA
This sequence comes from Garra rufa, assembly GCF_049309525.1. Classification (NCBI taxonomy): domain Eukaryota; kingdom Metazoa; phylum Chordata; class Actinopteri; order Cypriniformes; family Cyprinidae; genus Garra; species Garra rufa. Next base: position 36,567,405 of record NC_133369.1, read on the forward strand.
AAGCACGCACATATGTCATGATACTCTCCATAATTGCGACCTATGGTGACGCAGAGAAGAATAGTTGAATAAAGAAGTAATTTTTGTTTTCTTTGCGCACAAAGTATTCTCGTAGCTTTGTAAAATTATGGTTGAACCACTGGACTGTTCTTCCGATGCCTTACTGCGTTTCTTTGCCTTGACCGTGGTAGTACCCTTGCCGTCTATGGAGGATCAGAGAGCTCTTGGATTTCATCAAAAATATCCTAATTTGTGTTCTAAAGATGAACGAAAGTCTTATGGGCTTGGAACGACATGAGGGCTAGTACTTAATGACAGAATTTTCATTTTTGGGGGAACAATTCCTTTAAGATCTAGGTTGGCTGAACTCTAAAAATCCTGCAGGGAACCATTCATACCTGTATGAACTGGTGCTCCTTTTCAAACTCCTCCTGATCTTCAATTATCTTGTCCATGGCCTGGCCTAAGAGAAGACAACATCATGTAATGAAAGCACTGACAATTAATTTAAAGTATTAACTCATCCAATAATGTGTAAATTTACTTATGTCCATGTTGTTAAAAAAACACCTGACTGCCTTTCACCAGTCCAACACAACAGGAGTAAAATGAGGAATGGTACACCAAAAAAAGAATTTCCATTAAGAATGAGAATATTACTGCATTTTACTTACTTCCAGCAAGAAAATCTTCAGATTGAAACTGCACAGCAACTTCCTCAGGCATATTGGCCTCTATTTCCTTCTCAAAGGAAGAGTAATAGGCCAAATCAGTGACCCACTTTCCCTCTTCATTTTGGTAAACCACACTATGAGTTGCATTTGCACCTAAGGAAATATAGAACATGACTTTCTAAATCATAAAATAAAAGCCAGTCATATTACATCATATTTTGAATACTTCATGTTAGTGCTGGGCGATATGGAAAAATCATATATCACGATATAGATTATTTTATATCACGATAACGATTTTTATCACGATGTACCACAAAAAAGTACGTTTTCAGTTATTCTCTGAAAAGTTTGACAAAAATATCATTGCATACTTTTTTTTGCAACTTTATTTTGAAGTGACATTTAACTGAACTGCAGCAATATAAATGTTTCAAATGACAACAGATGTGGTGGAGGTAGAGCTACAGTAGCCTTCACTTTTTTTTATCCACATCGTAGTTAATTAATTCTTTACGTTTGTATAAGAAAATTCGTTAACCTAGCCTAATAAGTTGATTTAATATTCTTGATAATTTTTTAGAAGGAGTTAAAAGTTAAGAAAAAGGGAAATTAGCTTGTAGTATATATATATATATATAAGGCTATAGGCTAATCTAACTTTTATTTCACTGTAGATAGAAATAAAATAATTCTTGATCATATTTAACATCGGAGAATCAATGAAAACGAAACTATTTAAATCTGTATAAAGGAAAGACGAAATAAATCACAACGAGAACAATCTGTATTATTCTTGTAATCAACATTTATTTTGATAAAATAACCTAATTAATGCCGAATGATCTCCACCGCATTGCCGCATATAATCGCTGGTGTCAGTCACAAATATTAAACATGCGGGTCAGGAAGCGGGTCGGGTACAATATTTTCTCTCTTTTTTGCGGTCCGAGTTGCGGGCGGGTTAGTTGAAAACGTCGGTCGGGTTCGGGTTGTTTATAGATTGGCCCGCGCATCACTGATAGCTAGCTTGATAGAGATGGATCACTCAAATCAGAAAGAATGTAAAAGCTATGATGACAGCAATAGACATGAGCGGTAGGCTTGCCACGAGACGGTGTTACCAGTTTTAAGACGCAACACCAGGGACATCACTTTTCCACAGTGACACCATCCCCACATTTGTTTTTTTAAAGTATTCGTTTCTTTTATTAAATATTTATTTGAATTAAATGGAAAACATAATTCTAAATAATTTACTTAAGACGAGAGCATGCACTATAATTAAAAACTAACATAGCTACAATGCGTCATATTTCATTTATCACGTGAGGAGAACGAGAGGAGTCGAATTTACAGAAAGAGAATGGCGGACGATTTAGTGTCAAAGCGCAATGCAAAAGCGCCTGTTTGGGAATATTTTGGGTTCAAACCAAATGCAAAAAGGGAACCTGAAAGCGTTAATGAGGCAATCTGCAAACTTTGCCTGACAAAGGTGGCAGCATCTGGAGGAAACACGAACACAACTAATTTATACACCCACCTTCAAGCGCGCCCCGACTGCTGTCTTGTCTTTTTTGTAGCCTAATCTTTTTTTTATATTCGCTTCTTGTTCATTCGTTTAATCTTATTTCAACTTTGTGCAATTTTTTTTTCTTATTCGCTTTAAAAACATTCTAACATAGCCTACGTAATAAACGTTCTATGGTTTTTATTGTTTGGTTCCAACTTCCACAGTTTTTTCAGCCTGTAGCATTGTTGTTTGTTTTTTTTCGTTATGTTAATAAAAGTTCTGTTTAATGTCAGTGATTTTTTTTTTTTTTGTAGTTTCGTTGTCGTCCATTCAAACAGTTGACGCTTAATTGCCATTTCCCGCAAAACTGAAAGTGAAAGTATAATACGCACGCATTTATAAGCCATTTAAAAGCAGAAAAAAAGAGGAAACCCCCAGCCCCACGGAGATACCCCCACGGTGTTGTCACATGTCGATTAACCGGTGGGGAAATTTCCTCATGGTCACAACCCTAATGAGCGGTAAATTATAGTTCACAAGGAATTCGTTTGTTCCTTCTAGATACTGAATATTTTTAGGTGAAAGCATGATTTAAACAGGTACAAAACTAATTCACACGCAATCGCTCTGTTAATACATTAAAACAAATGTAATGGTATCCGATTTGAAATGAGCAGAAATCTGTAAGAAATGCAGCGATCCATAAGTAAAATAACTGACGAAAAAGTATTTTTATTTTCTTTACAAACTTTGCACTGCATGAAGCAGCAGTTATACTATTTTAATGCTGACAATGTTATTAGCTTGGTATGTGGTAGGAACAAAGTTTGCACACTAGTGTTCCAAACTCTCCTGTTATTTTATTTTAGTATTTTTTTATCTTAATATGTGTTATGAATAGTACCGTTATATTTCAAACATTATTTCTAAATTTTTTGACGTGGAGCGAAGGCAGAGCGGTGTTTCTGATATCAGTGAGCGAGGAGTGGAGCGGGAAATTGTGAACCCGGAGCGGAGCTGGAGGGTAAATTGTTGCCGCTCCACTCCGCTCACATACTCTGAAGAGTATGCATTATATAGCGACAAGACATTATCATACATTTGTCATAGCCTATTTAATGCAATATTTTCTTTGGTAATTGATAAAATTAGGTTAGATACGATAGAAACGATAGAAGAGAAATAGGACGATAGACACTTTTCTATCGTCCCCACGATATATATCGTCGTATCGCCCAGCACTACTTCATGTAATACTACAAACTTCAGAGAAACTGCTGATATTACATTAGAAACTGAAAAAAGATACTTACCTTGCTGCAACTCAAAATCCACATTGTCTGGTTGGTGATTCCAAATATCATTATGCTCCTCATGATTCCCATTAAAGCTCTGGGAAAGGTATCTAGCATCCAGAGACTCTCCAGGTAGATCGTCTTTACTGTTGGTGCTCTGCTGCTCATTGAGAACTGGAGAATCCCCACAAGGGCCCCCACGCAAGCCCAAGTCACCGAGATCCACAGTGGGGCCCAAGTCGATCCCTTGCTCTGTTTTATTATGCGATTCCTGAAGTATATGAGAGAGGTGAAAACTGCTCTGGGTGCCCTGAAGGAAGGGGCTGACTGAGGAAGAAATGTCCTGAGGGTTGTGACTAGCACCTGCCCTCAAGTATACGGAGTCCAAGTGAACTTCTGCCGTGTTATCCATTGCATCCTGTTAAGGGTAAAAATATATTAAGGGTAGCATCAACAATTTTTGCTACAGCAAAAAATAGACAAAGACTTACAAGAGCCTCTTGTCGATCCAGACTCATGCTCCAATTAACTGGGCATCGACTGGCAGGTCCAGATGCCATAGTAGCATGACCAGCCTCCCCTGTGCCAACTGGACCAACACGGTCACCCATCTGAAACGAAATTACAATACAAACTGTAATTGTGCTGTGCTTTGTTTAATTATGCTAGAATGTGCCAAAACAATAACCTGGCTTCAAAAAACAGATGAACAAGTGCTGCCAGCATTGCTTTAAAAGTTAAAAGTCAGCTTGTCCATGCTCAGACCATACGCCACACCAGAAGGAAGCCTCATCTGAAGCTGGCTCACAAGAAAGCCCGCAAACAGTTTGCTGAAGACAACCTGTGCAAGAGCATGAATTACTGGAACCATGTCCTGTGGTCTGATGAGACTATAAGATAAACTTGTTTGGCTCAGATGGTGTCCAGCAAGTGTGGCGATGCCCTGGTGAGGAGTACCAAGAAAATTGTGTCTTGCCTACAGTCATGCATGGTGGTGGTAGAATTATGGTCTGTATGTTGAGTAATTTTCAGGGAACAATAAATCTATACTGCTATACAAGCTGCACATTGACTACTCTAAAATATATCCAAGTTTCATTTCTATAGTATTGTCCCTTGAGAGGATTTGCTGAAATGTGAGGGGTGTACTCACTTTTGTGACATAATGTAACACAATATTTATGTAAAAATTCAAACATGCTTATTCTGACTTGTACATATTAAAATATATAAAAGAATAAGAAAGCATACTAAATTTTATTGCGTTTTAAATGAGTAAAAATTCTTATTGACAAATGGGCAAAACCTAGGTAGTGGCAAATTTAAAAAAATCTAGAAATAGAACTAATTAGTATTTGAGGTGTACGTAATTTGTCTTTTAAGTTAATTTTTGTTGTAAATATGCCTGACTAGATTGTTACACTGAATGACATTTTAGTGGGTGTCTTCTGTTAATTAGGGAAAAATGTATATTTATTTTTTGCTCAGAAAAACAAAAATGCAATTAAATTAAACAAACTTTTAATTGTTTTTGGAAAAACAACAACAATTTAAAGCAGTATTACACTTAGTGTTTTTATGCTTAAACTTGTTTTCGTCTTTGACCCACATACACATTTTAAATTATCCTCAAAGTATTTAAAAGGTATGATCTATTTTTTTAGTTGGCTTGTAGTGTAACTTTGAAGCCGTGTCTTCCTTTTTCAAAGTAACTTCCACAAAACCGAATGGCATGTTCCTGTTGTTTAAATAGATCAAATTTTACACTGATCGTTAATAATTGCTCATATGCCACCAACATTACCTGGCCATGTGTATTCATGGCCGATCTGCTGAACAAAGATTGAAGTTGATCATCATCTCCCATCTGTCCACTTCCACCTACGATGCCAAGACCTCGAAGCACATCATAGGTGCTTTGGACAGTGGTGGGAGGCAAAGGAATGGTAGATACGCCTCCATCATTTCCCTCCTCATCACTGCCACTACTCCCATCTCCTCCTCCTCCATCACCTGATGGCACAGATAAACGATAAAACTTCCTGTCAGTCTAAATTTAAGAAACAATGCCAAGTAAAGAATTAACTTTTAATAAAGAAACACCCCTTTACCAGTAATAGGCGAGTTGATGACCTGTCCCTCTGCTGAGCGGCGGTGCTCAATGCCTGTCCTGGTGTCAGGGTTAATCCCTCCTGTCTGTAACTCATCATCAGAACTTCCTCCTTCCAACCCTGGTCGAAAATGGGGCCGATGACTCTCCCCAACCTGACCATGAACAAATATTTGAAACTGAATTAATGCATTACAAAATAATTTGTAACTTTGGAATCTGTCAAAAATAAAAAGTACAGATTACAAAAAGAGCAAAAAGTAGACCAAAGACTAACTGGTTGTCTAGAGGTACTGGGTAGGTGGAATCTTGCTCTGCCTCGGTTCTGTGAAGCTTCTAGTTCATCCTCTGTATCCCCTTCATCACTTGCAGGACAAGAATCCATACCTGTGGCTGCCAGACGCACATCAGGCATATGAAAGCCCCTCTGTGGTTTGACACAGTAAAAGAGCAAATGTATAAATATATATAAATAAAAATCATTTAGAATGCATTTTTTCTTTGGAACAAATGTGAAACGTGCATGCATTTTGATTTGCTTTTGACTTTAGGACCATTAACTCATACTTGGTCATAGTCATCATGGTGTCTGTTCCTTTCTTGTTCAGTGGATTGGGGTAGAGATGAACTGAAAGGTAACTCCTAAAACAGGAACAGATCATATTCTCAAAAAGAAAAAAAATGGTTAGCTTTGGTAAACAAACAGCAAAAGAGAACTCACAATGGGAATTTCTTGTCCTTCTACTCGGCCTCTCTGCATTGCAGGTGGCATCAGCTTGTTGAAATACAGCTCCAGTTCCTCATCATGGAGCTGGTTCACATCAATGTCATCATCTACAAAGGATAAAAATGTAATTTACAATCAATTACTGCCTGGCTCATCTTGGTTCTTTATAGCTTCAGAGCTCTTCGGAACATATAAGATAATGATACAAATAATTAACCAACCTGTCATATCACTGTTCATGCTGTCCAGAGACACTAGTTTCTCATTGGCCAGGAAGCTGGCAATGCTGCCACTGTACCTTTCACTGTCTGTCCCTTCACTGGCGGAGCCCTCCTCTTCCTCAATCATCACTGGGAGCACGGATGCCTAAGAAGAACAGAAGAAATTAGAAGAAATTAACCATATGATGCTTACCATATATCTGATACGCAACTTTCTAAGTCCTAGCAATTTATAAACATGATCATAACAGCTGAAAAGGTCTTGTCAAATGACTGATAGTTTACTTTTTTTTAGCAAGTCAAAGGCCTTCTAGTATAATTCTAAAAATCTCCATCTTCAGGTTGTGGAATATGTCTTTTTGCTACGAAACCTGATTTCTGTAAAGTAAACATATGAATACATTTTATATTGTTAGAAATATTTCAAAATAAACACTTACTGGACTGAAGCAACTTATGTTTACCCTATTATCCATAAATATTTTTTTAATATTGTCAAACATACAAGTATCAAATATGACACTGTTTGTTTGTACATCTCTCAATCTTTTGCTTTGCATTATAGAGCTTTTAAGTATTTAAATATCATCTACATTATTGGCAGATAGAGCGATAACTAATATTTATATACATTTTATCCAAATAGTCTGCTACACTTTTACAAAGATCTCCTTGATTTCAATTACAACCTATCAGAATTTAATCTTACTTCATTGGCATAAAATAACATTTTTCTGACCATTTTATATCAGGCTTTACATCGTTAAATGGTATTGCCAGACCACTCAATTGGACAAAACAGAAGTGTCACTCAACAGGTGAGTACAAAAATTAAGGTACCTGAGCTGCCAACATATCTTTGTCTCCAGTATGAGAGAATGACAGAAGACCAGTTGAGAGGTCTAAGGAAAGATAAAATATACATTTCAAAATATATATCAGCTTATACATCATTACATTACTCGCTATTTAGTAAATAATTGACATTCATGCATTATCAATAAGACACATTCGTTTACCATAAGATTAAAGACAACAAGCCTTAATTAAATAAAATTGAAGAAAACATTACACACCAGTTGTCCGAAGAGGAACGGAAGCCGACACAAGAGGAGCAGCCACCCCTCCTGATGTTGTTTTGGATACAGAAGCAGATTCTGTTTCGTCCAAATTAACATTCACCAGTAGGTCAGAGAACCGATTAGCAGCAATGAAGTCATCTACATTGTCTCTACAGACACAAAAAAAACCACTAATGAAAGAAAATCAACTGACAGGTTTTTTCCAATAATCTAGATCTAGCTGATGGCCGACAAAATGTTAAAATACAAACCTACATTTACAACTTACTACAATGCAGGAAAAGAGACGAAATAGCTGAAGTCATATGAACATGAAATTTTAAACAACTTGTTGAGAAAAAAAAAAAAACTGATCTATTGATAATGTTGTTTGTAGACAAAATAGGAAACTAGCAGTTCAAGTAGGCACAGTCAATGACATTAATCTTAAAACTGCCAAATATTGGCTCATTATTTGTACTAGAGGGATCAGTGTATATCTAGTGCAAGCACAATAACTAGGTAGTACAAGCACTACAAAATAACCAGAAAAGAATTGACAATTGCTGATTTGTCATGGTGATTGTGTAATCAGCTTACTGGCATAGATAAAAAAAAAAATAAACAATTGCTGAACACTTACAAATCTTCTTTGAGGCTGAGAAGAAATTTTTCCCTGCCTCCATCTGACCCCTGGGATTGCATGAGTGAAAACTGTCCATCCTCCAAATATGATGCTTGGACATCAGTTACTCTGGAAAGACAAAAATGACTCAAATAGCACAATACTTCCAAAAAACACAGACAAAATGTATTAAATTAGCAGCAAATACAAGTAAAGCATATGTGCCCTAAACCTACATGAGCTAGTTTAGCAAACTCAAAATTTGCTAAAAACTTCTAACCAATCAATCAATAAATCACTAGCATTTTGACCAACAACTCACATAAACTCAAATAAATGTTCAACCTCTTTGAAATAACTTTGGGTCCACCTCAAGTAGTCCAAAGGAGATTGCTTGACATTTTTTCCTAATTTTTTTGAGAAATTACCTCCATTTTGATTTTGCACATTCTTATCCCTTAGATTTACAACTTAAGTCTATCCGCAACGATCATAATGACCAACCAAAAATTCAGATAACTGTGAGTATGATAGCATTTACACAACTATTAATACTTTTTTGACAAATTGCCAAGCAATGCGTAATTTTGTTCAGTCTGTGGTGAAAAAGGTTGTATTAGCAATTAAAGAAAAAACATGGTCTGAATAAGTTGAGATCCCAAATTTTTCCAAATTCCCAAATTAATTGGTTTTACTGGTAGTCCACTGTTTGGCAAATTTTTGGATAAAATATTTCATTGTTTACTTTATTTTGCTATCCTTGCATAAGTGGACAATAGTGCCCTGCACCCCCTAGTAAAAAATATCAAAAATTATACCTGGTGCCTGAATAATTTGATTTGACTGTAAACAAAGATACTTAAAACAATACACTCCTGAACAATAAATGCCATTTTCACACTCGTTATCTCAAAAGAAAAAGTACGAACTTACTGAAATGTTTCATTCCTTAAGCAATTGCTCAATTAGCATTTAAATTGTGGAAAAGGTGTCAATGAAACAGCTTGCAAATGTTACATTTAACTCAGGAAATGTTCACATCTCATTAATAAAATCTAGCAATGAGCATTTTTTTTAATAACTTTAATTTCAGTTCTAGGGTTTTTTGCAAAAAATTAATTTCAGTACATCAAAAAGAGCAATATTTGATTGGAATCCGTTTATGATTGATATACAAAAGTTTATGCCTGACAATGAGGTTCATCGGGGGTGGGGGGGGATTACATTCTTATCCCAGATTTAAATAAAAAAAAAAAAATTCTCAAACCTGAAAGCAATCTTAACCATTACATTTGGTCTCAAGTTATAAGGAACAAGAATGCGTAAAATAATATATTTCAGCGAAAATCCCCTAGAGATCACTTCTTGTTCCAAGGAGGCTTCTGTAAAAGTCTAATACAGGGTTTGCTCCCAGATGTGCGCCCATACTGGCGATACTCGGATGTAAACCACAGCATGGATTGCACGGTTAATCTACTACTGAACACATTGTTCTGCTAATTTATGCTGTGTAAACCACTGAAAAAAAATGTGTAATATTTTACCTACCTAACTGGAAAAGGTAAGAACAAACACAAAAACGATTCTTGCCCTGAAAATCCTGATTCAATTTGGCCAACCACAAATGCCTTTTTTGCACTCTTCTCCTTGATTTGTTATACCTTTTGGCAGTCTATAATACTCCAAATGTTTTTCCCGGTCTGACCGATTAGTACAGCCCAAAACAAGACAATAATCGATCCTTTTCAGAAGCAATAACCAGCAAAATATTCACGTTTCTTTCAGTTCAGTGGCATGATTAGGTTCAGTTCTGCCAACATGGCCGATTGATGCGGCATCATGAAAACACTCTATACCAAAACTTTGTCAGGGGCAATGACCAACATAGATGCTGTGGTTAAATAAAGTACAATAAAAAATAAAATTTGGTGCCAATATACAGAGGTAATCACTCAAAAAAGTGAGGCAAATAAAACTCCTGGCAAGCAATGAACTTCTTCATTTTTGGACCAAATGAGATGGAATGACCCCTTTTGAACATTCACTAATATTCACCAAACAGGAACTGAGGAAGTCAACATTGTCACCTAGTTAGGACAGACACGCTGTCACAATATTCATGAGATTACATGCAGGAGTCTCCCACCTGTTGTCTACTGGAGGTCTAATTTTAGCCACGGTAGAGGCGGCCATGGGCATCCCGAGTGTAGAGCCCAGTGTCACGTTGCCGAGAGTGGCGCGGCCACTACTGCCCAGCGAGGCATTTGAAAGGAAGCTGGGAAATGGCTCATCCTCAATGTTTTGGAAGTTCTCCATGTCTGTGTGACTCATTGACACAGGGCTTCACCACATGAGGACTGACCTACAAAAAAACAGAAGAGCATACAGAGTGAACTGGCCACATCATGAGTTCCTTTAGGAAACTGGTGATAAATTATACTGTCATACTGTACTTAGTTGTTTACTAGACATGTTTGACTGCCATGAATACGTAAACGCCTGCATCAAGTCAAACTGGAAGATGTTATTTGTGTTGGACAGCGTCAAATCAGACATAACGGAATGTTTTATAACTCATATTGTTACACAGATAAAGCTTGAAACTGTTAATATGGCAGCTAGCTGCTGTTGCATTTACCTTGCCATTTTCTAGTAATGATAGAAGTACATTTTAACACTTTAAACTGAATAACAATTACATTTGCATCAACCTAGTGAACTCGTTATCTCTATAATTTTCGTCTTTCATCTGACGTTTGTAACTTAGTTAGCAGACTAGCTTTATCAGTTCAATAACTTACAACTTTAACTGCACATTAACCTCTGTAGTACGTTTCTGAAAACAGAGTAACAATATGTTTGGGTAGACTGAATAAAAACTAAACAAATAAGGTTAACGGGCTGCTTAACTCAAATAAAAGCCGTGCAATGGAGACTAACGTTAACTTAATCAAGGCAACACAAACACTTCAACCACGCAACTTAAACAGTTAAAAAAGACAAAAGACTTAAAACATCACTAACGCTAAACAACAAGCGACTTTTTTCTGGCTCGGGTTCTTACTTTTTTTGGCTAGTCGTTGGCTGAAAACGAAACAGTGACAACAACTGTGAAAAAGATTTGCAACAGCTGAGAGGAATCTGTTTCGAAGACAACTTACCATGAGGGGAAAAGCAGCACTTCTGCCTTTATAAATGTAGTTCATTCAACTATTTCATGCAAATACAGCTCCGATAATCCGTGAAATGCTTAAAAACGTTGCCGTTACAGCGGCCTCCCCACTTTTTGAGAACAGTTTGTCGAAGTGCAAAGCTGAAGTGAAGCCATTATGGTAGAATCCCGCCTCTGAGTTTCTCTTTGCATGGGCGGGGCTTCGACATAACGGCAAATTTCATTGGACAATCCTTTCTGACTGCTTTCAAAGAGTGGCGGATTCATGTGTCAATCACGTTGTTGTGTGTTTTGAATGAAGAAGCTGTTTTGAAACGTTTTTAATATAAAAATTGTTTGTAAATAGTGCTTGTTGTATACTTTAGAGTTAGTAATTTACAGCACAACAGAAAATTCAGAAGGCATGAGAACTTTTAAACAATTGGTTGAATGTCTTAAAATCAAAATTGTAAATGTTATATAATCATTATCTAAATATATTTTCAGAATTACAAATGATGTTCCATATAAACTACAAGATTGTGAAATATGACCCACAGAGCAGCTGAGACTAAAAGCAGCTGTGGGAGCCATACATGACAGTTGCTTACTAAAACACGTTCATTGTAATTCACCAAATGGCACATTTGGACTGTCTGATAAAATTGAGAACAGAAATAATTATTCTAATTTAAGAGCATGAACAAAATCCAGAGTGCAGGACAAGACGTGTACTTGTACACAATAACAACTATAACAATTGTTGAAAATATTGCTTATTGAAAAACACTTTAAACAAGAACAAGATCCATTATTAGACTGACTGCAGTGCTAAAACACATCTAGCTTTTTAAAGGCCCAGTCAGATTTTCATATTCAATCCGCTATTTCATAAAGAATACATAAAAACAATTCTGTTTAAGTGTTTAACACCATGGCATTTAATACATCTTTTTCTTCACAGAAACCTTTGACCTTACATGTAAATCAAATCATCCATCAGACGTAATTGCAGAAATGCAGGATACAAATAAAATAATTTCAAATATTTGTGAATACTTTTAATATACATACCAGCTGCTTTAACCTTAATGATTCTCATACAATAACAAAAGAGAGTGAGAGAAATCAATTAATCCAATATTTTGCCACATTGTAACGGCACATCTATTTCCCCCCTTAATTGTGTCTACAAAACAATTAAAATAACATGCTCAATATGGATATCATGCATTTTCATGATCGGAGCATCCATTTAAACATGTCCCAGTACAAAATTCTGAAATGGGCAAAAGCCTTCAGAGTAAAACATAATTCTATAGATTGAAAGTACAGTCAACTTAAACAACATTCCTTGAAGGCAGTTAATAATGGACCCATGTTAAGTGCCAGTCTCGTTGCATGTCCAACAAGTGCAATCAGTTGGTCTCAGTCCAGCATCATAGAAGTGCATAGAAGTCATATGGCATTTATCTTCCAGTGGCCCCGTTTAGAGCACTCTGTGCTGTAGCAGATCCCAGGACACCACTCAGAGCACCAGGCTGACCAGATACTGGACTACCATCTCCCTTTAGGATACCTGTACACTTCCAATTGTCCATGTAGTTTGCTGGTGAAATGGTTAAAAATGACAAAAATTAATATCACTCCATCCGTTGCATTTTTGATGACTCTTATTACAAACCCCTCACCTTTCCAGAGTCTCACACAACCATCGTCACCAGAGGAAGCCAGAAGAGTACTGGTGATGTTCCAACTTACACGCCACACCTGAGAATTATGACTGTCAAACTGGGCCAGCAACTGCACCTCAAATTTAGTGGGCGCCGAAGAAGAGCTGTCCTTTCTGTTAGTCAAAAACAGGCATATTGAGACATCTATTGGTGTCCAATAACAATAGAACTAAACATTTCTAAACAGTAGTCTTGGAAAACAACCTTGCATTACAGAAGAACCCTAACATAAGAGCTTCAAGGTTAAATAAATAAAAATATATTATCGAGTATTATAATTAAAAGTACTGATGCAGTGATAAAACAAGGTTAAAGGAGTAGTTCACTTTCAGAACAAAAATTCACAGATAATGCACTCACCCCCTTGTCATCCAAGATGTTCACGTCTTTCTTTCTTCAGTCGTAAAGAAATTGTTTTCTGAGGAAAACATTTCAGGATTTCTCTTCATATAATGGACTTCTATGGTGCCCCTGAGTTTAATCTTCCAAAATGCAGTTTTAATGCTCTAAATCAGTGGTTCTCAACAGGGGGGGCCCGGAGAGATCGGAAGGGGGGCGCAAATTGTTTGCGAGAAAAAACAGACAAGGCATTATTTGGGTACTGGGTGTATTTTATTGCGTTTCACGTTTCATGTAGAACAAATGTTCTAAACCGGTGGGCCTCCAGGGTGCCACGAAATAGCTTAAAATTCATTTAAATATTATCCTAAAATTGTTTAATTTCATTATTAATGTTTTAAATGAAAATGATCAAAGCACGGTCTCTCTCGTGTTCTGTGATTGATTGCTTTGGACTCGACGCATCAAGTTTCATCGCACTGTTAAATACAGACTGAATGGCAGCTCAAAACTTTCAACCGCTGCACGAAACTTCATTCGAGAGTCCTGCAAGGGACATATTTTTTAGTCCCGCACCCGCAAGTTTCTGTCCCGCTCCCACAGAAATATATGTTATTTCGTCCTGCTCCCGCCCGCGACATTCATGTTTTGTCCCACTTCCACCCGCAAAAGTAACCTATTATACCCTGCCTCTGCTTAATTATTTTTATAATACGTCCCGCGAACCCGCTCCTACGTCCCGATCTAAATCAAATTATTCGCGATACGTGCTTTAAAGTCGTCTGAATCAAATAATTTCCCATACGCGCTTTGAAGTTGAACATTCTGAATCAAATGATTCGCGATCCGACTGGAGCGCTTCGAAACCGTGAATCTTTTTGTGACGCAGTGGTTTACTGATTCGGAGTTTCCAAAAAGCTCCGTTGATACTTTGCTCACCTTCTCTATAAAATTTATTCGTTGTTTGAAAATAAATCATTACTATTTATAGAGCTAACTTACGATGTTTTTATTAAATTGTGATCACATAATACAGCTTCCGTCTTATTAAAAACATTTCATGACCTAACACTCATTATCTGGTTCTTGCCTAAAAAGACGGGTATATAATGCGCGTTGTTAACAGATTACACTAGTTTCGTCAACCTCTGCCTATGGAGAGAGAGAGAAAAAAGTTTTTAAAAGCATCCCCCCCCTCTGGTTATTTCACAAATCGCACCCTATATATATGCATGTATGTACATGTACATGTACGTGTGTGTGTGTGTGTGTGTGTGTGTGTGTGTGTGTGTGTGTGTGTGTGTGTGTGTGTGTGTGTGTGTGTGTGTGTGTGTGTGTGTGTTAAAATGTTAGAATTGAGCAGAGGGCAAAACTAATGTTTTGGTTAATAAAGCAGGCTTAAAAATAAACATCTTTAGAGGAAATGTCAGGTATGGGGGGCCTTGCAAAATTGACCGAAGCAGGAGGGGGGCCCGGCCTAAAAAAAGTTGAGAACCCCTGCTCTAAATGATCCCAGACCAGGAAGAAGGGTCTTATCTAGCGAAACGATTGGTTATTTTCTAAAAACATATACAATTTATATACTTTTTAATTTCTACACAGAGTACACACAGTGCTAGACAAGATGAGCATTTGAGGTTAAAAAGTATATAACTTGTTTTGCCACTTGTTTGCCCTTCTTTCCTCGGCTGTGATCGTTTAGAGCCCTTTGAAGCTGCATTTTGGAAGTTCAAACTCGGGAGCACCATAGAAATCCATTATATGGAGAGAAATCCTGAAATGTTTTCCTCAAAAAACAATTTCCTTACGACTGAAGAAAGAAAGACATGAACATCTTGGATGACAAGGGGGTGAGTACATTATCTGTAAATGTTTGTTCTGAAAGTGAACTACTCCTTTAAACAGTAAAGAAAAATGCATGGCATCATTACACAATATATATTAATCCAATTCTACTCAAGTAATCATTTGATTTGATTTTGCTCACCGGAGTGGAACCAGTTTGAAGATGCGCACGTCTTTGGTTGCAATAGCAAGTACATGGAAAGACCGACCGAGATTTGGAGCAAATGCAATATCATGTACAGCATCTGTAACTGTCATCAGTGTCTCTGCTTTGGCATATTTTCTATAACCATAAAAATAAAGTAAAAAAAAAAAAAAAGTTTAACCTGTGAAGAAATTTAACTATTTGTAGCAACAGCCAACAATATATTGCATGGGTCAAAATGATCAACTTTTATTTTATGCCAAAAATCATTAAGCAAATATCAAACTGTAATTTTTAATTAGTAATAGGCTTTGCTAAGAACTTCGTTTTGACAACTTTAAAGGCAATTTTCTCATTTTTTGCCCCCTTCAGATTCCAGATTTTAAAATAGTTGTATCCTGACAAAATATTGTTCTATCCTAACAAACCACACAATGGAAAGCTTATTTATTCAGCTTTCAAATGTTGTATACATCTCAGTTAAACCTTATGACTGGTTTTGTTTAGGATGAGTGTGAACTAGCCTACAAAAGTACAAAGGGAATTAAAGGCAGACCTTGTAACTTCGTTATACTCGTATATCTGAACCTTGCCGCCATACGTAACATTGCCGTCATCGCTACCCACAGCAATCATAGGAGCATGAGCTCGAGAACTGTGAAGACAAAAAATATATATTTTTAGTAATAAAGCAGTCTCAAAAGTGGTCTGAGATGAAACCCAAAAGAATGTAGAAATTATCTATTAAAAGGTTAGTTCACCCAAAAATGTAAATGTGTCATTCATTAACTTACCCTCACGCCATTCCAAACCTTGGTTCATCTTCGGAACAAAAATTAAGACGAAATCCAAGAGCTGTGACCCTCCATAGACAGGAAAGACACATTCAAGGTCCAAAAAGGTACCAAGAACATCAACAAAATAGTCTGTGACATCATTGGTCAACTGCAATTTTATGAAGCTACTGAATACTTGTGCAAAAATCTTTTCTTTGCATCACCCTAGAGCCATATTAGTACCACGATAAAAACATCAACAGCACCACATGCATGCGTTATGTTCAGCTTTTTGCAATTATGGTTGCACCACAGATGTCACATGGACTATTTTGTCAATTGTTCTTGGGACTTTTCTGGACCTTGAATGTGGAAGGACCCTTGCGGTCTATGGAGGGTCAAAAAGCTCTTAATTTGTGTTCTGAAGATGAACAAAGTTTGGAACGACATGAGGGCATGTAATTAATAACAGAATTGTCATTTTTGGGTGAACTATCCCTTTAAGCTTGATCTCACTGTTCAATGGTGACATGCATGTAAAACATCTGTGCCATTTGCAGTCACAGATCTAATGACAGCAGTTTGACCCTTCGGTGAAAAGTCTATCACTTATCTGAGACTTCCAGATGCAGGATACATTAATTTACAAAAGGTTCACACATCTGCAGAGCAGTGTAGGTGTACATCTACTCACATATAGAGGTGTATATCTAACATTTGTGTATTCTCACCTGGAAGGGTTCCAGGAGATGCAAGAGCAAGAGAGTTTGGATGAGATCTCGTGCTGCAGGGACCACTGGCTCAGGTTCATCACATCAGGGGCCTCGTAGATTCGCACCACCCCGTCTGCAGAGCATGTGGTCAACATCAAGCCCATGTGCTTTGGGGCAAACTTCACATCAGTCACAGACGTCCGACTGTCCACAAGCGTGGTCCTCTTTATCTGATGTGAGAACAGGGGAGACAAACAGTAAATGTTGAGCGTTATAACGTACCCAAATTATACTACTATTACAAAAGTTATCCACCTTATTTTTCAATGCAAAAGATAGCCGTTTTCTGGTGATGTGTGAGACTTCCGTAGGAAAACAGAGCCACCGTAGTAAAATAACGAGAAGAATAGAAGTGAGAAGTGCAGTAAATGGCAAAACTGCATGCACTACAACCACTTTGTTCATAATTAAGACAATACATTAAACTAATATGGTAAGACATGCTAGTTTACAATATCAAGCAGCAAAATTAACATACGTTTTGTACAGCTAAAAATAACTAGACGTGGATGAGACCGGAAGTCAGACACATTCAATTTACAAATGGCTGCAAAAAATAAGGTGGATACTACCAAGCTATGTTTGTCATTGAGAACAGCAACTACCACATACATGCTGTGCAACATAAGATGTATGTGTATTAACTCCTGGCAGTCCAACCAAAAAGAATCAACACCACAGACACAGAAGAGTACACTTAGAATGGTAACATGACATGTAGCACCTCGTATTTAGAAAGTTAGCCTAACTAAGTGCAATAAAAATCAAACTTATTGTGTAAGACAACCTGGGAGAATCAACTGATTTACAGCAAATGCCCATACTAGAAAGGATCTCTTACCCAGTGGCTTTGCCCTCGTTGTTTGTCACTGGACTCTCCAACAATCTCCTCCCATACTATCGCAGTACGATCAAAGGAGCAGGATGCCAAAACCTGTCCAAACTCTGGATGGGCCCAGGTCACTCTCCAAACTGAGCCGCTGTGAGTCTACAAAACACACATTTGTGTCAAATTACAGCCCAGAACCCAATACACCTCATAATAAATTACCAAAACTATGAATGTACATCAATATGAAAGCCAAAATTCAAACCGATAAACTGTTTGAATGAGAGAACTACATGTTAAGTTTTCACGATTTGTTCAGTTACCTGGATGTGCAGCCATATTTGCGTACTCAGATGTAAACAACAGCATGGATTGTTGAAGTATAATACATTGTTCTGCTAATTTATGCAGTCTAATCCATGGAAAAAACATGTGAAAGCTGCTAAATCATATAAAGGAGGACTAAGCAGGAAAGGGCACAATATTTTGACAAACTAAAGTTAATAGGTGGTAAAGATATGTACGAGCAGTATAAATTAAGATATTAGCCTAATATTTAACCTACCTATCGGAAATAACAACAAAAACAAACATTAATGTTGTCAAGATTCTTGCCCTGGAAATACTGGTTCAATCTGGCCAACCATAAACGTATTTTTTTGTTCCTTTTTTGCACTCTTCTCCTTAATTTAACTTTTGTCAGTCTATAGTTGCGTACTCCAAATATTTTTCCCTGTCCGACTGATTAGTACAGCCCAAAACATGACAATAATTGACCATTTTCAGCAGCAATAATCAGCAAAACATGCAAGTTTCGTTCAGTTCCGTGGTATTGTTTACATTCAGTGCCACCAATATGGCCGCTTGAAGACGCATCGTGAAAACACTGTTCAGAACATGTCCGTTTAACAAAGTTTCGAGATCATCTTATCGTAGTGGTTCTCAACACAAAGGCTCCATGCTTTCCTCTATCACATTATTTCGAAGGACCCTCCCATAGTGTTTTTAGTATAGCTGTAATTATGCTACAGTTACTCGTTCTCAAACTTTATTAACAGAAACTTGATAGTGTTGATATATTAAGTTAACCATAATTTGTTTTGTGCTTCCAGAACTTAAGAACTGAAAGTTCTTCAATAAAAACTGCAGTGAAGAAAATAAAGAATATGATTCCAATCTTGATTTTGTGTGTGTTTGCATTTTAGCGTTTTAATTTAGACTAGAATTAAATTAATTTCTATATATAATTAAAAGGGATAGTTCACCCAAAAATGAAAATTGTCATTAATTACTTGCCTTCATGCCGTTCTAAACCCATAAGACCCTAGTTTGTCTTCAGAAGACATTTTTGATGAAATCCGAGAGCTCCCCGACTCTTCATAGAAAGCAAGGGTCCGACCACATTCAAGGTCCAGAAAGGTACCAAAAACATCAAAATAGTCCATGTGACATCAGTGTTCCAACCGTAACTTTATGAAGCTACGGGAATACTTTGTGTACAAAAAAAACAAAACTTTATTCAACAATTATTCTCCTCCACATCACCCTAACGCCATTTTGGAGAGTACCACGAAGCAAGAGTGTGCTTTGATCGGCACATAAACAACAATGCATCATGGTACTCTACAAAATAAAGGTAGTGCGACACGGAGAAGAATTGAGGAAAAAAAAAAAAAATGTATTCTCAGTTTAATAAAATTACAGCTGAACCACTGATGTCACATGGACTATTTTGTCAATGTTCTTGGTACCTTTCTGGAACTTGAACGTGGTAGGACCCTTGCTGTCTTCGGAGGGTTAGAGAGCTCTTGGATTTTATCAAAAATATATTCAGTGGTCCGAAGACGAACAAAGGTCTTACGGGTTTGGAACGTCATGAGGGCGAGTAATTAATGACAGTTTTCTCATTTTTGGGTGAATTATCCCTTTAAACGTTTTATCATCCAGTGCCCTGACAATTAATTAAAATACTTTATCCTCCAGCCCCATTGAATATTTATTGATGCCCCCTAGTGGGCCCAGGACTCCTGGTTGAGAACCACTGTTTTATGGCAAGACCTACTTTCCAGCTGGCTGTGCAGTTCCATTCACCATTATCACCTTTATCCCACACCTAAAAGGAAAAAATAAAAATAAAACCCAAAGATTTGCACTTCATATCATAGTCATATAATGTTGCAAACTCTGCAACAGGCCATGGGATGAGAAAGCATACCTTAATGCTTTGGTCGCTGGAGCACGTTGCCATTCTCCGCCCGTGGAAATCATAAGAAACATCGTGGATGAGATCTTTATGATCTGCTGCGATGCTGCGAGCGACAAACATTCTTTTTTTTTTTTTTTTTTTTTTTTTTAAATTAGCCTATCTACCCTTCTTGGTAATGGCACGCGGGAAGTAAACACGAACTTGTGCACTTCCCTACTTTTTTTTTTTTTTTTTTTTTAAACGCGAGGTTGCAAGCGGTCCAATCACGTTAGACTTGAAAAGCACGTGCTTCAGATCTTTATAGTAAAAGATCGGATGAAACACTTTACAGGCTGACGTGAAGATCTGCGCACATCTGCGCATGCGCAGTAAGGCCGCCAAAGCTTTTTAGTCAAACAGCTCCCTCTTTTGCATGCAATTACGAACGTACAAAAGACAACAGTAACCATCAATGTTTGACATTTGCATTTATTTAACAGTAAAACATGTTAAGAAAATATCCTAAAGGTAAAGTATTTTAAAGTGTAGCTATAATCTTTACTCGTTTGGATGAACAAAATCAACTGGATAGAGCATCCAAAATGTGCTCTGGCATAAAGGCAGCTGTTTTAGATCATTCAAAACAGTAAAACAAGAACAGTATGTGAACAATGTAAACATGAAAAAGCCTTCAATCCCTTATATAACCATTAGAATTTAGAAATGATCAAAACACACCCATTGTCTCAACAATGAGAAGTATGGTAAGCAAAAGGGGAGCAAGGGAAGACTGAATTAAAGGGCCAGCGTTGCAAAAGTCTTCCTCACAGCAGGTGGTCTTCAAGGTGTACAAAGTCCTATTGGCAGGGAACTCTACACCGGTTGTCTTGTTGCACTCCTCCATGGGAAGACACCCCATCACCTTTATATCCAGAACTGAAGCTGAAACACCAAAGGAAAAGCATTCACAAAGGGAGAAGGGTGTGTAAAAGAGATCTCGAAAACTGAACTTTAACATCACATTTACCTGCTTTACCAATTCCCACATAACACAATTCCCCATCACTGCAGTTTGTCTTGGTGGTGTAACACAAATCCCAGAATCCAAGCTCACACCGAAAGCACTCAAGTGTTTGTCCTGTAAGCAAAGGGAAATTACTGTGTATTATTTTCTAATTAGTTATAATGGAACAAACAGGTTTGTAGTTTGCTTTGTGCTCACAATTTGTTTTTAACAACACTAAATTGTGCATTAAAGCCACTAAACACTCATATTGCAAATACACAAGGACTAATCACACTGGTATGATCTTATTTCAAATTTAGTATGGAAATAAGTGGTTTACAAAATCCATTCATCACTGATTTGAAACATTTTGATATAGCATTCATACTAGGTTACCTCTCAAAATCCAGGGAAATCATTGACTTACCCAAACAAAACAAAGACATCACCATCACAAAGGCAATAAAAATATTTCCTCTCATGTTTAAGTGAGTAGTTAAGGGTATAAATATGACAGCAACACCTTGAGCTGGATATAGTCTTTACAAACGAGTATTACCAAACAGACGGCCAGTCTAACTGTGTGACAATGGGGATTGCGTTGCATAATGCATGATAAGGTGTGAGGGGGATAAAGGCATTATCTTATTAGCCATTCATTAGATGCAGCTGTTTAGCACGTGTAGCACAAGACAAAACCTAAATGGATCACGTGCAGGGGCGTCGTAGTTGGGGGAAAAGGGGGACTAAATTACCAGGGCCCCAAGTGTGGGGAGGGCCCCCGAGGATCAACCCCCCCCCGGAACGTAGTACAGCGGGGGCCCCTTAGCTGAGTCAGTGCACAGGGCCCAGAACGACGCAGCGACGCCCCTGATCACGTGCACGTTCAAACACGTCCTTTTTCAATCGTAATTCAAGGCAAAGGTTTTATTAATCTAACTATTTAAATTGTAAATATTATATAATCTATAAACTTCATTACACCAAAACGACAAGTTAAAAGAATGTTTTAAATAATTTTCCTCGAAGTAGCGTTTCATTTGTGAAGGAATCGTTCTAATTGGATTAAAAAATTGGACTAAAATTGAATCTTTAAATCAAACAAATGATTCTCCGATTTTCCATCCACGCACTGGCTCGTTTAATTCAGAACATACTCTAAATAGTTCCGCCTCATAAAGTTATTATATGGCAGAGATAGTAATGCTAGTATTTTTTTTTAAGTATTACTTATGTTTCATATTGTATTTTTGCTATAGCTTGATAAAAGTCATGCTCGAATTTGGTGAATGAGGATGGAGGAGAAAAAAAGCTTAGTTGACATTTGTGGAAAAACTTAGTAAAACGAAACGTAGTAAAAGATCGTGATACTTTTTTAGTGAACAACTTGAGTGAATAAACCATTGCACACATGCTGACGACAGTACTGTGTAACCTTTACAAGTAGTCAGTGAATGAATTATTTTGGTAATTGTAAACCTGTCTTAATTTAAATTAAAGGGAACCCCGGGTGTTAAGACTTGTGTATGGTTTAATATAATGTAAATAATGCGTCTTACTGAAATACGTAGAAGAAAAAAATCCACATCGTTTTATACATATTTTGGACTATAGGGGGCGCCATTATGACGTAAAATGGTTGCACTCCATGAGCTACTGGTGCTTGTTGATATTTTTTACCGCAACACAACTTGAAAAATAAAATACTGATATATTGACCACATGCTACTGAAAGAGCTGTGTATAGCCTACAAGGAGTCTAAACACCCCCAGATCCATGAAATCCATGCTGAGAAACTTTTTTAGTGGCTGTGGCATCATGACAAGGATCGGCATATTTACATTATGCAAGGATGGCATCTAGCGTTTCTTGTTTTTGCAGTTTGTAAGCTCTTTCAGTAGCTGTGGACTACTACAAGCCTCATAAACATCAGGGTTAAAGGGGAGAGAACAAAGACACAGGTCTTTGGGAAGTTTTATTCATATACAAGTAGCTTCCCATTTTCCCCCCTCTTCTTATCGCTAGGAAAGCAGTGAAGACTTAAATAGTTTCTCTTGTCTTGTCTTCTCCCTTCGACTGACAACCAAAAGCTGAACAATGTGGCATTGTATCAGCTTTTTCTTTTCAAAGTTCTGTATTCCAAAGTTATGTGCCAATAGCAACAGATAGCGCCAGTAGCTCAGTTAGTGCAACCATTTTACATCATCAAAATAATGGTTCCCAACTAATTTTCAATAAAAGTTGTTAAAGGCAGGTCAATTTGTTGCTAAAAGTTGCTAAATGACGTTGTGACGTCATTAGATGATGATGTCACTGCGTCATTGTGTAAAATACAAATTGAAATTACTCAAATCTCAACAAAGAATATTATTTGAAATATGTTCATTTAGATTTGTTTGTAAAAAAACAACAACAAAAATATATTATTTGTAAAAGCAATACGAACACATTTTTTATAATATTTTTATTTTCAAATACAACATTGAATTATTGAAAATTTACACATTTTTTGAACAATTACATTTTATTTGTTTTAGCAACTCGATTTACATGTGATGTGTGTACTGCTAGGCACTGATTGGTTAAGAGGAAAATGCATGCCTTTTTAGCATTTGAGAAAATTTTTAAAAGTTGCTAAAAGTTGTATTGAAAAATAGCAAAATTTGTTGCTAGGTGGTTTTTGGGGAAAAGTTGCTTGAATAGTCTGAAAGGTTGCTAAATCTAGTAACAAAATTGCTAAGTTGGATTTAAAAAAACAATGTGGATTTAAAAAAAAAAAAAAAAAAAAAATATATATATATATATATATATATATATATATATATATATATATATATAATGTAAATCTTTCATAAGTTTTCTACTACATATTTCAGTAAAATACACAATTTACGTTACATACATATATTTTGTACTGTTCTGTAAAACAAAGCAATAAAAAAGAATCATTCTGGTGAAATGATTCAAAAGATTCGAGTCGTTTGAATGAATCTCCACCACTACCTGGAAGTAATCAAGGTAGCCATGTCGACTCTTGTCGACAGAGGGCGTCGTTTTTCGCTCTCCACTGGCACACGGAAGTAGCCGATGGGGGTGCTGAAAGTGCTGGTAATTTTATCCTCTTTGATGAGGGTTAACATCGCACTGCACCGTTCCTCTTGCCGTTTTCAGGGGATCATGACAATTTTTAACAATGGAATAGCGACCCCTCGTTTGAGCTCAGACGACATTTGATTTTATAATTTTCCATTTGAATAACCCCGCTTCGGAGAAAAAAATGGATCAGGAGTTTGAGAACATTGATTCATCTGGACAGTGGCAAAACCTTTACAATGTAAGTCATACTGTTCTTCTGAATGATTAATTATGAGCCGTTGTTAGGATGAACGCATGGGACAGCTGCTGTGTTCTCCCCTGATAGATTTGTAATGTTTATCTAATAGTCCTATGCAAGTACTCGGGCCGTGAGAACGAACGGGTAAATTCAACTTTGCGTTACAGCGCATGCGCGTAATACCGAGAAATACGGTCCACACAAATTTACTGCCTGCAGCTAAATCTGAAATAATCTTCTTTCGTGAATCATTTCAACTCGGTAAACCTGAACCTGAGTGGAAGTGGGTTTACAATGATTTTAAACTGAATTGGTTTATATGTTTAATTCTTGCCGACAGGCAAAACGAATAAAACCCTTCAGCGAATTGTCAAGTGTTAAAATAACTTGTTTACACTGAGTAAATGCCAGAATGTGAAGTGCATGAGTGGTCATGTCACAGTGCGGTGCATTAGAGCAGCTTCCTGTGAGCACGTGGGCTGTGTCTCAACACCTTGTGAGCTGTCTACCCAGACAGCATGTCAAGACATAACGGATTCATGTTAGTTGTTTTAGGCAGCATATGCGTTACAAGTCCTATCACACTAAATCCCTTCTGATATCTGCCGGCTTCTAAACCCAATGTGTGCATCTAAGATACTCAAAAATGCCGTCAAGTTAGGGAGCTCGCTAGGTTTTGACACACCTCCATGCACTGATATGGTTTCTGAGAACTGACGAGCACTTCCCAAGAACTGAAGAACCGAAGCTGTCAGTTCTCTATAACTCAGCCAGATAGTCCTACATGCCCAACCCCCCTTATTTTAGCTGGATATACTTATTCTGACCTTTTTTTTAGATTTTTATAACACTTCCTCTTTTTTTTGTGCCATTTTAAAAATAAAGTTAACATACAGGTTTTACAGGTCATGTAATATATGAGAACGGAGTGTTTTTTAAGGCTTTTCACACTGCATGTTTGTTATTTTGTAATCACTTTCTAGGAAATCCGTAACCAGTCTCAGGAGTGCCCCTACAAAGTGGCAAAGTTCCCAGAAAATCGCAATAGGAATAGATATAGAGATGTCAGCCCCTGTAAGTTCCTTCTATGTAAACCATTTTAACAATGTTTCACTCATTTTGTAGCCTTGCTCTTAAAAGGTGTATCATTATTTAGCCAGAATCATGTTGTTTCACATCTGTGTGGCTTTTTTTTTTTTTTGTTGTCTGTAAACTGAAATAGGAGATGTAATTGCCTCAGAATAACAGCCTTAGTCACCATTTACTCTCAAAAAATGTAGTGAAAGTCAATAGTGACCTAATGTGTTTACTGGAGTAAAGAGTCATACAGATTTAAATTACAATGATATCAGAAGTTTCTTTTTTTTTAATTAAAAACTCTGTGAATGGCAAAATGTATGTGTTTCGGCTCTCTCTGAATAACTTGCATTTTTGTGTTAAGATGATCACAGTCGGGTGAGATTAGAAAATTCAGAGAATGACTACATAAATGCGAGCTTAATTACCATAGAGGAGGCCCAGAGAAGGTACATATTGACACAGGTATGGCAGTAATGGAAAAAGTAAGTCTACTGTTTGCATTTAGCTAACTTACACTTATGTCTGATGTGAACGAAATACACATTTGCATGTGGTTTTTATATACAAACCAATTTCCCCTGTTTTTGTGTTTAGTATCATGAAACCTGTCTTTTTAACAGCCTTTTGTAGAGCAAAGAAGAATGTCTCAGATTGTAATTTAATGTAATGTACATTTCTTTTGCACTGAGCAGCTTGTTTGTGTATTCTCTAATGTAATTGCAGATACATTTTTCTTTCTGCAGGGCCCACTGAGGAACACTTGTGGTCACTTCTGGCAAATGATTTGGGAACAACGTTGCAAAGCAGTTATTATGCTTAACAGAGTTATAGAGAAAGGCTCGGTGAGTGAACACAAACAACGTTTGTTCTTTGCCTTGCTTTGTTTTTACATTTACGTAACATTTCTTTTAAAAGAAAGAAACTGTTTTACTTCACAAAAAAAACTTTATTTTCAGCAAAGGATCCTGAAAAAATGTATTATAGCTTCCACAAAAGCACTGATATAATAATAAGCAATATTTCTTTATCTCTGCACCAAATCAGCATGTTAGAATTATTTCTGAAAATTCAGCTTTGCCATCAGAGGAATAAAGTTAATTTTAAAATGTATAAAATATAGAACAGTTGTTATATTATTATAAGTGTAGTAATATTTCACAATATTACTATTTTAAATGGTATAATAAATGCTGACCACTTTTTTGAATGTTAGTGTATATCTTACCAATTGTTGTTTTAAATAATTGTCTTGAGGGTTTTTTCATTATTTTTTGTCATTATTACGTATTATGTTGATACAGTACCAGTCAAAAGTTTTTTTTGTTTTTAAAGAATTCTCTTTGCTCACTAAGCCTGCATTTGTTTAATCCCAAATACAGCAAAAGCACGATTTTTTCAAATAACTGCTTTCTATTTGAATATATTTTTAAAAATATAATTTATTCCTGTGATCAAAGCTAAATTTTCAGCATCATTACTCCAGTCTTCAGTGTCACATGACCCTTTGGAAATCATTCTAATATGCTGATTTGCTGTTCAAGAAACATTTTTTGTATTATTTTTAATATTATAAAGCTTGATTTTTAGCATCATTAGAACAGCATTTATCCGAAATAAAAAGATTTTGTAACATTATACATTATATCATTCAAAAGCTTGGAGTCAGTTTAATTTTTTATATTTTTTGGGAAAGAAAGGATGCTTTAAATTTATCAAAAGTGATGATAAAAACATTTATAATGTTACAAAAGATTTCTATTTCAGATAAATGCTGTTCTAATGATGCTAAAAATTCAGCTTTAAAATCACAGGAATAAATTACATTTGAAAATATTTTCAAATAGAAACCAGTTATTTTATATAGTAGAAATATAAAACATTTTTTACTGTTTTTGCTGTGCTTTAGGGCAAATAAATGCAGGCTTGGTGAGCAGAAGAGACTTCTTCAAAAAACATTAAAAATCTTACTGTTCAAAAACTTAGTAATAGGAATGAGATTTAGCTTGCTTAGTTTGAAAAAAAAAAAAAACCCTTTTGAAATGTTTTTTGCTTTTTTTGTTCAACCTGAACAGGAGAAATGTGCGCAGTACTGGCCATCAAAGGAGGAGCGAGACATGGATTTCAGTGACACTGAGTTTATGGTGACTCTGGAGCTTGAGGATGTCAAACCAAATTACACAATCAGACTATTAGAACTTAAAAATTGCAAGGTGAATGTGATGTTAAATTATTACATCACTGAATATATCTCTAAACAACACATGAAAAATAAAATCTGTCCTGTAATAATCTGTCCTCTATTTTTAGACTGAAGAAACCAGAGAGATCTATCATTTTCATTACACAACGTGGCCTGATTTTGGCGTGCCAGAGTCCCCAGAATCATTCCTCAACTTCCTTTTTAAAGTTCGAGAGTCTGGCTCATTAGGGCCAGAGAACGGCCCTGCGGTGGTTCACTGCAGTGCAGGAATAGGGAGGTCTGGGACTTTCTCATTGGTTGACACCTGCCTTGTATTGGTAAGACTGCAGTTACAAAATCTTAAATAATTCATCATTTAGTACATTCATTATGTCAGACTGTAATGATTTTTTGAACCTGGGCCAGAGGTTTTCTATTATCAGGTACAATATAATATACTGTGGAACTGACATTTTAATGTCGTATTTGTAGATGGACAAGAGGAAAGACCCTTCGTCTGTGGACATACAAAAGGTTTTGTTAGATATGAGAGAGTATCGAATGGGCCTTATCCAAACACCAGATCAGCTTCGATTTTCATATATGGCAGTCATGGAGGGAGCAAAGAGCATCCTGGGAGACTCGTTTCTACAGGTATCAAGCATGTTGCGACTGCATTATTACATTTGATTTTAAATAGTTTATTAATAACCAGTGTTGCATTAAAAAAAATTGCATTTATTTGCATTATACTGTGCTATTCCTAAAAAGTATATCACTGTTCAAAATGTTGGGGTCTTATGTAAGTACTTTTAATAAATTACAAGAAAAGACTTTTGTTTTAAATTAAATGGTTTTTTTTTAACAAACATATGCAACCTTAGTGAGATTTATTCAAAAACATGAAAAACCCAAACTTTTGAATGGCAGTGTACATGTCACTACCAGTTAAAAGTTTTTGAACAGTAAGATTTTAATGTTTTGTAAAGAAGTTTTAAAGACAATTTGATCTGAAATACAGCAAATACAGTACAATTTGGAAATATTTTTATTATTTAAAATAACTGTTTTCTATTTGAGTGTGTTTTAAAATATAATTTATTCCTGTGATTTCAAAGCTGAATTTTTAGCATAATCACTCCAATCACATGATCATTCAGAAATCATTCTAAAAGTCTGATTTGCTGCTTAAAAAAACATTTATTATTATTATTATTATGTTGAAAACAGCTGAGTAGAATTTTTTTGAGGTTTCTTAACAGAAAAGAAGAAAGTAAGTTTAGAAGAAAAACATTTTATCTGAAATAGAAAACTTTTGTAACATTATAAATGTCTTTATCATCATTTTTGATCAATTTAAAGCATCCTTGCTAAATAAAAGTATTAATTTTAATAAAAAAAAAAAAAAAAAAAAAAATATATATATATATATATATATATATATATATATATATATATAATGTATATATAGATATGCAGGTTGAGGGGGAGGTTCCAGACAAAGAGCGACCCAAGGGATGTACCATCATACCACTACAGAGAAGTTAAACTCTGTACAGAAACCCCCGTGAGCCACTGCCTTGTGGTTAGCTCCAGGGGAAGCAAAGGCTAAGGGAGTAAACCCCAACAGAAAATCAGGAGTGGAGCCCCTCAGGCGGATGGTGAGGGAATATGTCACCGTCCGGCAACTCCTGCAGCTGCGCTGACACTGACTGTATTGGCTCGCCTTTCTGCCAGATCCTGCCAGCAAAGCCGAGAGGGGGGTCCTGACGTCTGGGCAACCCAGGATCTCCATATCATCAGCCCAGGCCTGCACCTGGAGAGGTAACTCCAGCTGCACTGTTCCAGTGCAGAAACAACACGGGGAGCAGCAGTCTACCAGTAATAAGTCATGGCTCATTTGGCGTCGAGCCGGGCGCTAGGGGTTGCTCCCGACGGTGGGAGGAATCATCGTGTTCCATTGGGTCGTTACCGCCCGCCTCAACCCGGGCAGCCCCCGGGCAGTTAGGTACTACCCCGCCACAACCTGCTTGCTTCATCGGGTGCATGGAGCTTAGACAAAATCGACAGGCAGGTTGTAAATCCCAGCACCAGGAAATAATCAAAAGACCAAAAAGCCACCAGCCCTGCGGCTGGCAACCTGGAACGTCAGAACATTGTGCCCTGGCCTCTGTGACGACCTTCAGCAAGTTGACGATGCTAGAAAAACAGCTATCATCAACCACGAGCTGTTAAGGCTCAACATCGACATTGCCGCCCTTCAAGAGACACGTCTTCCATCCAGTGGAAGTCTGAAGGAGAGAGATTACACTTTCTTCTGGCAAGGACTGGAGCAAGACAAGCGCCGACTTTATGGGGTCGGCTTTGCAGTGCGAAATTCCCTCTTGCCATCAGTAGAACCTCCTTCTCAGGGGACTGAGCGTATCCTCTCCCTCCGTCTCACAACCTCCTCAGGACCCATGTACATCTTTAGCGTCTACGCCCCCACACTATGCTCCACAGCTGAGGATAAAGATGCTTTCTATTATGAACTCGATGCTAAAATTGCAGAGATCCCACTAAAAGACCACCTGCTCATGCTCGGGGACTTCAATGCCCGGGTGGGTGCTGACTACACCTCCTGGCCACACTGCATTGGACACTTTGGTGTTGGCAAGCTCAATGAGAACGGACAGCGACTACTTGAGCTATGCTCTTACCACAACTTGTGCATCACCAACACCTTCTTCCCCACCAAGCCCCATCATAGAGTGTCTTGGAGACACCCCAGATCCAAACACTGGCACCAGCTTGACCTCATTGTTACTCGGAGACCCATGCTCAAGCACGTGCTCGTCACTCGCACGTATCACAGTGCTGACTGCGACACGGACCATTCTCTGGTCAGCAGTAAGGTGCGCCTTCAACCTAGACGAACCCATCGCTCGAAGCAGAAGGGCCGCCCTCGCATCAACACGGCAAGAACATCAGTGCCAGAGCTGCGGGAACGCTTCACCAGGGCCATTGATGGGGCACTGGAGGACTGCCCTGTAGACGGTGTTATGACACAATGGGAGTACATCCGTGACACCGTGTACAAGGTTGCTTCAGACACCTTCGGGAAGAAAGTGAAGAAGAGTGAAGATTGGTTTGAGGCAGGGATCGAGGTGTTGGAGCCTGCCATCACTGCAAAACGTGCCACTCTCCTTGAGCACAAGAGACAGCCTTCTGCAAGAACAATGGCTGCCTTTAGAGAAGCACGTAACAACGCCAAGAGGATTGCCCGAAAGTGTGCGAACGACTACTGGCTGAAGCTGTGCAGCAATATTCAGACTTCGGCAGACTGTGGTAACATTCGAGCCATGTATGAGGGCATGAAGAAAGCGTTTGGTCCCAACGCCATCAAGACTGCTCCCCTAAAATCCACTTCCGGGGAGATCATCACAGATCGCAGCAAGCAGATGGAGAGATGGGCTGAGCACTACCAGGAACTGTACTCAAGAGAGAACATTGTTACTGACACAGCCATTAGAAATACCACGCCTCTGCCCACCATGGAGGAGCTTGACTCGCCACCCACCATCGAGGAACTCGGGAAGGCCATCGACTCACTTGCCTGCGGGAAAGCACCAGGCAGTGACGGAATTCCACCAGAGATCATTAAGGCAGGAAGAGCGAGCTCTCTTCTCGGCCACCTCCACAACCTCCTGCTCAAATGCTGGGAAGGGGGCATCCTACCCCAAGACATGCGAGACGCTAAGATTGTCACGCTTTATAAGAACAAGGGCGATCGCAGTGACTGCAATAACTATCGTGGGATCTCCCTCCTCAGTGTTGTGGGGAAAGCCTTTGCACGTGTCGTCCTTAACCGCCTACAACTGCTCGCCGATCGTGTGTATCCGGAGTCGCAATGTGGTTTCCGAGCAAAACGGTCAACAATTGACATGGTGTTCTCCCTTAGGCAGCTACAGGAGAAGTGCCGTGAGCAGAGACGTCCCCTGTTTCTCGCCTTTATAGATCTGACCAAGGCGTTCGATTTGGTCAGTCGGACTGGCCTTTTCACTCTCCTACACAAGATTGGATGCCCCCCCAAGCTCCTGAAGCTGATTATATCATTTCATGAAAACGTGGCGGGCACAGTCCAGTATGGCGAGTCATCATCAGACCCTTTCCCAATCAGGTGCGGTGTGAAGCAAGGGTGTGTCCTGGCGCCAACACTCTTCGGCATGTTCTTCTCCCTGCTCCTGCGCTATGCCTTCTGCAACTCTGAAGACGGGATCTTCCTCCACACTAGGAGCGATGGGAACCTCTTCAACCTCGCCCGCCTCAGAGCAAAGACTAAGGTCCGCAGGGTACTCATACGGGAGATGCTGTTTGCAGATGATGCTGCTCTTGCTGCACACACTGAGGGTGCCCTCCAGCGACTCATCACTTGCCTTGCAGATGCATGCACAGAGTTTGGCCTTACCATCAGCCTCAAGAAAACCAACATATTGGTTCAAGATGTCAGCACCACTCCTGCAATCACTATCGGCGACCACACCCTGGAGGTAGTGGAAAAATTCACCTACCTTGGTTCCACCATCTGCAGCAACCTATCCCTGGATGTCGAGCTCAATATAAGGATAGGCAAAGCAGCAACCGCCATGGCTCGACTAGCAAAGAGGGCTTGGGACAACACTTTGCTGACACTCAAAACAAAACTGAAGGTGTACCAAGCATGTGTCTTGAGCACCCTCCTCTATGGCAGTGAAGCTTGGACTTTATATTCTCGCCAAGAGCAAAGACTGAATGCCTTTCATATGCGCTGCCTCAGGCGACTCCTGAGCATTACATGGCAGGACCATATCACAAACAGAGCCATTCTGTCTCAGGCAGGTATGCCAAGTATGTTCACCATCCTCACACAGAGGCGACTGCGCTGGCTTGGCCACCTGTGCAGGATGGATGACGGTCGCATCCCAAAGGACGTTCTGTATGGGGAGCTTGCCACAGGAACACGACCAACTGGACGGCCAATTCTGCGCTACAAGGACGCTTGCAAGCGTGATTTGAAAGCGTGCAGAATCTGCCCAGCTGGTTTGGAAGCAGTGACATCGGACCGCGAGAATTGGCGATCCACCGTCAAGACTGGTGTCCTTTTAGCCGAGGAAAAAAGAGAAATGCAGTGGGAGGAGAAGAGGACCCGCCGGCAGCAAAGCGTTCAGCCTGCCCCCACTGACTCCACCACTGCTTACACCTGCAGCAAGTGCCAGCGGTGCTGTCGCTCCCGTATCGGACTCTACAGCCATAGCAGAGTCTGCAACCAAACCACAGACTGACCTGGGTGCAGATTCCAAACCATTGTCTCTCGAGACAGAAGGATGCCAACAACAAAAATATATAGATATAGATATAGAGATATATAGATAGATATATTCATAATAATAATAATTTTTTTCTTGAACAGCAAATCAGCATATTAGAATGATTTCTGAAGGATCATGCGACACTGAAGACTGGAGTAATGATGCTAAAAAAATTAAGCTTTGATCACAGGAATAAATTACATTTTAAAATATATTCAAATAGAAAACAGTTATTTTAAATAGTAAAAATATTCCATAATATCACTGTTTTAGCTGTTTTTTGAAGCAAATAAATGCAGGCTTGGTGAGCAGAAGAGAACTCTTTAAAAAAACATTAAAAATATTACTGTTCAAAAACTTTTGACTAGTGAAGTGTATATATATACTTTTAGTCAGCAAGGACAATAGAGATATTTATAAAGAATTTTGAACTTTTTAATAAATTAAATATAAATAAATAAATGTATTAAATTACTTATTTTAAAACAGAAGCCATTTTTTAAAAATTATATATATTTTTTATCAAACATTTGCAGGCTTACTAATTCAAAAACATGAAATTTGAATAGCAATGTTCATAAATGGGTTACATATTTACCTTACCAAATAAAATATTTTTTTTTTTAATTTGTGCTTTCCAATATATGTAAATAGTTGATGTGTAACATGTTGATAAACATAAAAAGAAAAAAGAAAACACAGGACATGTCAGCTTCCCAAAAGTATTGCATGTACTGTGTATTTGTCTCTAACCCTTAACCTTTTGCGTTGACAGCAGAAGCAGCCAAATGAATGGCAGGAGCCAGAATCTTATTTGGTTTCATCTTCTCAGAGCTGCATCTTGAATTCAGAGAAACTCAACGGACAGTCTGACTCTTGTACAGAGTCACATGATCCAGGAAGAGACAGAGACGGCCTACATTCACCAAAGGAAGAGCATGCAGAGTTAAAAACATTAAGGTAAGAAAAAGAAAAAAAGAACTTACTAACTAAAGTAAACTGTGACATGTTATATCCAAAAATTCTTCATACTTCCACATTTGGGACCAAAAATGATTCAGACACTTTGACCTGACCATGTTTTTTTACCTTTATAATCATTGAAAAACTGAAAATTGCAAATCAATTTTCCATATTGATAATAATACATGTTTCTTGAGCACCAAATCAGTATAATAGAATTGATTTCTGAATTATCACGTGACACTGAGGAAAATGCAGCTTTGCATTCACAGGAATAAATTGCGTTTTTAAATACATTAAATAGGAAACAGTTATTTTAAACTGTAACTAGATAAAAAAGCTAGTCAAGACGAATTTTAAGTTTTAAGTTTTTTAGAGTTTTAGAAATGTTATGGTTTTCAGTCCGAAAAAGATTGAAGTTTAAAGTAGTTTTAAAGGAACACTCCACTTATTTTGGAAATAGGCTCATTCTCCAACTCCCCTCGAGTTAATAAGTTGAGTTTTACCGTTTTGAAATCCATTCAGCCGTTTTCCTGTTCTGGCGATATCACTTTTAGCATAGCTTAGCATAGATCATTGAATCCTATTAGACCAGCAGCATCACGTTTAAAAATGACCAATGAGTTTCGATATTTGTCCTATTTAAAACTTGACTCTTCTGTAGTTATATCGTGTACTAAGACCGGTGGAAATGCAAAGCTTCAATTTTCTAGGCTGATAAGATTAGGAACTACACTCCCATTCCGGCGTAATAGTCAAGGAAGTTTGCTGGCGTAATAAGGCCGAAACAGGAGCAGTAATACCACGCAGCACATGTGCAAATGCTAAACTAGCTGGGAACTCATTTCTGATAATACTCCGCCTGCTTCGGCCAAATTACGGCAGCAAACTTCCTGGACTATTACGCTGAAATGGGAGTGTAGTTCCTAATCTTATCAGCCTAGAAACTCGCATCTTTACATTTTCCACCAGTCTTAGTACACGATAGAACTGCAGAAGAGTCAAGTTTTAAATACAACGAATATCGAAACTCATTGGTCATTTTTGAACGCAATGCTATTGGTCTAATAGGATTCAATGATCTATGCTAAGCTATGCTAAAAGTGATATCGCCAGAACAGGAGAACGGCTGAATGGATTTCAAAACGGTAAAAATCAACTTATTAACTCGGGGGGAGCTGGAGAATGAGCCTATTTCCAAAAAAAGTGGAGTGTTCCTTTAAAGCCTAAAGCTTGAATGTTTTGAGGGCAATACAGTCTGTCGGATACAGTCTGTAGCATGTTTTAGCATGTTGCTAACATGTTTCTAACTTATTTAACAGGTAGCTAGCATGATTAGCAAGTTACTAGCATGTTGCTAACATGTTTCTAACATGATTATCATGTTTCTAGCATCTTTGTGACATGATTTACATTTCAATAGCATGTTGCTAGCATGTTGTTAGCATCATTAACTTGTTTCTAGCATGATTAGCAAGACACTAGCATGTTTCTATTATGATTAGCATGTCGTTAACATGTTTCTACCATGTTTCAAACATGATTAGCATGTTAATAAAGTGTAGCTACCATGATTAGAATGTTGCTAGTATCTTAGCACTACTAGCATGATTAGCTAATTACTAGCATGATTGACATGTTGTTAGCATGTTTTAACATGATTAGCATGTTGTTAGCATTTTTCTAGCATGTTTGTAACATGATTAGCATGTTATTAACGTGTAGCTAGCATGATTAGAATGTTGATAGCATGATGTTAGCACTACTAACGTGCTTAGCTAATTACTAGCATTATTGACATGTTGTTAACATGTTTCTAACATGATTAGCATGTTTCTAGCATGTTTGTAACATGATTAACATGTCAATAGTGTGTTGTTAGCATTGTTGTTAACAAGGCACTAGCATGTTTCTAGCATGATTAACATGTTATTAACGTGTAGCTAGCATGATTAGAATGTCGCTAGCATGATGTTAGCATAATTAGCAAGTTACTAGCATGATTAACATGTTAACATGTTTCTAGCCTGATTAGCATGTTAGCATGTTTCTTGCATGATTAGCATGTTTCTAACATGATTAACATGTTAATAGCATGT
Source organism: Garra rufa (assembly GCF_049309525.1). Classification (NCBI taxonomy): domain Eukaryota; kingdom Metazoa; phylum Chordata; class Actinopteri; order Cypriniformes; family Cyprinidae; genus Garra; species Garra rufa. Next base: position 36,603,396 of record NC_133369.1, read on the forward strand.
AGCTACCATGATTAGAATGTTGCTAGCATGATCAGGGATGTGATTTTTCCGGATTAATCCGGAATTCCGGATTTTTCGACCTGAAAATGTGACCTATGTCACGTATTTGCGACCGTTCGCAAATGGCGGATGGCGAAGTATGATTCCGGACCGCAAGATGCGTCCATGCGGACCGTGAAAGCTTTTGACATAATAATAATAAAAAAAATGCCAAACGCTATTTCTAATAAATACATTTATATCAAGCACACTAGGGTCAGCGTTTGGGTGCAATCTTCCGTGCAGTGAGGAGAGAAAAGATCGGCAGACAGATGTAGCTTTCAGTGAGTGAAAAACGTTGATGGAAAATGCATTATTTTGGGGTTACGTCGCAAAATATTGTAAATATATCTTTTTATACTGTATTTTTATACATATTTATATTTTAAACCACGACGGTGAGCCAATGGATATCACACAAGCCACGTGAAAACTGCATATATTAAAGTGAAAGTAAAAACAGCGCTTTCAGCATCTAATGTGCACATTCTCTAAGAGACAATGATAGACGAATATACTTCATATGCTGATATTAATTTACTTCCCTAATATTTCTCTTCTGCAAAATAAAAAGAAACGTATTTTGTGTAGGCTAAGGGTTTTTGAAAGTCAGTTCTTGAAATAAAGCTCTTCATATTTATTGATGACTGTAGTGTTATTAGGGGTTAAGAAAGACTAATTATTTCAGGTGGTCTTAAATGTGGGGACTAAAAGGCAAGAATTGCGATGGAACTTTATAAGGTTATCCATTGAATAAATATGAGCGCTGCGCGTTTCAAAGTCAGCTGCGGCGCTGCTTTGTGTATCATTCTGATAGCGCCTCCTGCTGGAAGAGAATGATCTGACATTTTTTATCAGCTCGAACGTCTACTGTTGTCAAAAAGACCAATGTAAACAAATCAGTCAATGGTTTTAAGCACCAAACACGTAGAGTTGTAAATGTTATCTGATGGATCGACAAGATCATGTGTTATACAAATTTAAACAATTAAGGCAATAAAATATATGTTAATTAATATAATACTTGATTGACAATAATTGTTTAAATTAATATAAGAATTGATACTGTTGACTTTTGAAGGCTGGAATGTGAATTTTATAATTTGAGAAATCTTTTTTGTTTTGGGAAATCTGCATCTCAATTGTAAATCATGCTTTTTACAGTCATTTTAATAATTTATTTATTTATTAATTAAATTTTGTTCAGGTCTTTAAAAAAGTATTTAAATGTGTAGAATTTAAGATTAAATATGCTGCAGATACCCTGGTCTCGCGAAAAAAAAAAAAAAACATAAATAGTTTTTTATATATAATTGTCTGGACCTCGAGCCGTTTTAGTTGAAGACCCCTGGATTAGATGATCGATTTTGAGTGATTTTCTACTATGGCAGGATGTTTAAGCTGCATTGTTCAAAACCTTTCTTTTTAGTAAACTCTGTGTACACGAACAATGTTCTCAATGCTCGAGTTCATGTGTAGAGACCGAGGCGATACTTCGAGCAAAGTGTCA
>NC_133369.1:36605444-36642944 GCF_049309525.1 Garra rufa
TACATATTGAGACTACAAGCAAGCTAAAGCCGGCAAATTAAGCCAGCAAAACTACTTTCCCGCTGATGAGTGGCAGAAGCCCCTCCCCATAATGCAAATTCGCATCTGTTGTGAAGTGAATTTCAAGCGCGAATAAAGCGAGTAAATTCAAAATGTTCAAGCATCCAACTACGTGTGAATAGCGTGATTTATTCGCGCAAGTCGCCTCTGGTGTGAACGTCTCATTAGAGCAAAAATTTTGGAGTCCTAAAATTAGGATTGACACGCCCATTATTTTTACGTTTTTCTCCTAAATCTGCAAGTTATGAGCTACTTTTAGCCTTAAGATGTTTTGTGAATACGGGCCCTGGGCAGAGTTTGTAGAGTTAAAGCTCTAGGAGGAGTAACGGTCAGAAATTTTAGTCTCAGAAGAAGAAGAATAACTGTAAGTTTAAATAGCATTTCAGTGAGTTGGCTTTCTCAAGCCAATGTAATAATATTTCACAACAAAGTTTGTGAAAATATATTTAGAAGAAGGACATGTATTAAGTGAGATAATTATGCTAACACTAGGGAAATAGCTGACATTTTTAAGTGAAGTAATGAACCATGTGTGTGTTGTCATTACTTCCAGTCTACGCAAGCGGAACCGCGAGGAGCGGATAGCCAGCACGACACAGAAGGTGCAGCAAATGAAGCTGAAACTAAGTGATTCGGAGAAGAAGAAAGAGAAGTGGCTGTTCTGGAAACCAATTCTCCTAAATGTCGGCGCTGGTGCAGCTGTAGCGCTGGGACTGTGCATTTGCTGGGCCTTTCTGTCCCAGTAATGCCGTTTTTTCCCACAGATTCCTCTTCTTGTCTTTTATTCTGCCCAGGGACCCAAATTATGGTACTCATAATATTAGTAGGTGCTTGGATGTTTCTAGATAAGGGACAAAACAATGTAGAATGATCGTGTTTACAAGCATTCATACCCGGATGTTCTTCATGATTTCTTGAATGTTTGTGTCATATGTAACGAATGATGTAGTTACATTGTAACTACTGTTGTAATTCCATCATGGTAAGTTCTCGAGGCCTAACAACTTTCACTGTACAGTATTTTGTCTGAGTTTTTACGCGGAGCAATGTTAAATAGACCCCCAACGGTCCGTCTGAGTCAGTTTATTAAACGCGTCTGTTTGCTAAGTTTCCGCATGGATATTCATAGGGTGACTCATTTGTTTCAGTAGGTCAAAGCCCAGTGAGTTTCCGTACATGCACATCTCAGGATCTTCTAGTAATAAACTGACTGTAGATTCAGCCAAATGTAATAAGTGGTCCGGTTTCCACTTTCAGATGTACATAGTAAACTCTTTACTAAAGAAGAAATGTCGCTGTTTATTTGCATTATTTCTCATGCCTGTGCTTTCTGGTTTCTCGAGCTCATTTGCATTCATAAAACGGTATCTTTTGATTGTTATGATTGTGATAGATTGCATGTTTACAGATGGCTGCGTCGGTGAAGTGTCAGGCCTGTAATGTTTAATTTTTAGACAATGGGTGCTAAACTAACCCTGGCGATTTATTTCTGTCTCCAAGGATCAAAGTTTGTTTCCAGTCGCCATTACCTCACACTGTAGGATTTCATTGTGGGTTTAATGCCAATTACTTAGCAGAATCAATGGGAGTCAAATTAGATGTCTCTTCCTGCCATGGTTCCAGGAATTGATCCAATATTTCCAGAAGTGGCTAATGGTGGAGTGGTAATTTCATTCCATCTAGCCAAGTGACCAACCGGGAAAGAACAATCCTTTTTCCTCTCAGCAGTCTGTTGTCACAAGTACGGGAAAATGTCTTATTGGATCCAAGATCTGTTTAAGGGATGACCTTTTAAAAGCTAATAACATTTTTTCAAAGATAAGGGACAGTTGTTCCCAACATGCAGTGCAAATGTAATTGACAAATGGTTTGGGCATAATTGAATATAAAAAAGCTGATACACTATAGTACTAAAGCTCTGAAAGTAAATTTTTTAATTGTATTAAATATTTCATTTTTAGAATTGTATTTAGTTGAGTAATAACAATCAAATAGAACAAAAGGTATAGACGATTATTTATCAGTTCAAAGAATGAAGTTGAAAAGCTTGCACAATTTGTTTTCATGTTTATTTTGTGTAGTAGATTGATGTTGCAAAGGGTAATATGTACTATAAAGTTATTTTTTAGTTGTGAATGCAGAATTTAGCTAAAATATTTAAAAGATGAATTATGTAATTCTCTTTTCCAGGGATGTTTGGGTTACATTTACATTTGTAACCCTGGACCACAAAACCTTAAGTCTTAAAGGAGTAGTTCACTTTCAGAACAAACATTTACAGATAATGTACTCACCTCTTTGTCATCCAAGATGTTCATGTCTTTCTTTCTTCAGTCGTAAGGAAATAATGTTTTTTGAGTAAAGCATTTCAGGATTTCTCTCCATATAATGGAATTCTGTGGTGCCCCCGAGTTTGAACTTCCAAAATGCAGCTTCAAAGGGCTCTAAACGATCACAGCCGAGGAAAGAAGGGTCTTATCTATCAAAACGATGGGTTATTTTCTAAAAAAAAATTACAATTTATATACTTTTAACCTCAAATGCTCGTCATGTCTAGCTCGGTAAGGTGAGCTTTTGAGATGAAAAAATATATAAGTTGTAAATGTTTTTAGAAAATAACCGATCATTTCGCTAGATAAGACCCTTTATGAGTATGACTGGTTTTGTGGTCCAGGGTTACATTCATTGTCACTGCTAGAAAGGTTAGGTTGAAGATTACAAGTTACCCTATTTAAAATGTAATAGTAGTGTAACTATTTAAATTACTATATTAAAGTAATGTAACTGATTACATTTGATTACTTTTCCAAATTTCGAATGAATGTTTTTAACTTAATAACGTTCAAACATAAAAGCAGGCAGCGTTAACCTTACAGTGTATGAAATACTGATTACTGTCAGACTTTCAAAATCCTTCATCAGTTTTATTTAGACTATACTAATTTAAAGCACAGCCACCACAAAATTAGACTTTAGCAATTCTTTTTACTTTTATGATTGTTCTAAAGGTTAAATCATAGCAAAAAATATTAATACAAAAAATATTCAGATGTAGGCTAACCCCATTTGTAACTGTAATTTAATTAATGATTTTTTTACTCAGTAACTAACAGATTACAGTTATATTTATTTTGTAATCAAATTACGTAACGCATTTGCAGTCCCCAACACTATACTTTACTATAATAACAAATTTTATAATAGCATTTTGGATTTAAGAGAAGGCTAAAATGTCTATGGTTAACATCATTTGAGACTCACGTTTTCTTTTACAACGTAAATTGCATACATACTTTCTATATCGTACACCGCAATAAAGTAAGTACTATGGTTTCATTATTGATATTACAAAAAGTACAGTTCATCATGTTTATAATAAAGGAGAACTACAAGATCCAGGGGCTGAATTTTCATGACGTCATTTCCTAAGTATGTAGACGCTGTGCCTGATTTAAACAATTGCGCTTATTATTTTCTAGAATTCGAATTCGTAAAGTATCAAAGCTCATGAACACTATCGTTCGTTAAACATAATGTAGTCGGGTTTTTCGTTTTGCATCTTTAGCGTATTTTAAAACCGCAACTGAGAATATACTCAGGCACAGTGACGGCAGACTCCCGCTCGCCTTTCCGCCAGGATTTAAAATGTCAGTTGCAGGAGGCGTTGACATCGCGTCCAGCAACAAAACAAAATAAATATGAACATGTTGAACACCCGTATTTAATGCAGACGTTGGGTTCAAACCTATACATTTTAAACTTCTGTGGAATTTTCAGACTCGAAAACATGTCCCTGCCACCAGAAAAAGCAACTGAATTAAAACAAATAATCCATGACCATTTAATCAAGGTAAGCTAAGTAATGATCTTTGTTGTTAACGTTACTTCCAAGAAATGATGCGCAATATACTTTGAATGTACTTTGAGCAAATTATGTATGTCAGAAACCCTTATATTCCTGTTCTACATACTTTTATATGAATAAAGTAATTTTGTAGTTGTACGAGAAATATTTTACATTATGGTTTGTTTTTTCGATGTGATGTTTGTGCTGGTGTATTTAGGTCGTTGACATGACAACCACACATGCTGTACTTACCTAGACACAGTACAGTAGAAGTCAAAAGTTTACATACACCTTGCAGAATCTGCAAAATGTTAATTATTTTACCAAAATAAGAGGGATCGTACATAACATGTTTTTTTATTTAGTATTGACCTGAATAAGATAAAAGTTCACATAAAAGATGTTTACATATAGTCCACAAGAGAAAATAATAGTTGAATTTATAAAAAAAATACCCCGTTCCACTTGATTATTAATACTGTTTTGTTACCTGAATGATCCACAGCTGTGTTTTTTGTTTAGTGATAGTTGTTCATGAGTCCCTTGTTTGTCCTGAACAGTTAAACTGCCTGCTGTTCTTCAGAAAAATCCTTTAGGTCCCACAAATTCTTTGGTTTTTCAGCATTTTTGTGTATTTGAACCCTTTCCAACAATGACTGTATGATTTTGAGATCCTTCTTTTCACACTGAGGACAACTGAGGGATTCATATGCAACTATTACAGAAGGTTCAAATGCTCACTGATGCTTCAGAAGGAAACACGATGCATTAAGAGCCGGGGGTGTAAACTTTTGAACTGAATGAAGATGTGTACATTTTTCTTATTTTTTCGAAATATCATATTTTTTCATTTAATACTGCCCTTCAGAAGCTACAGCAGATACTTGCATTTTTTTGAAGCATCAGTGAGCGTTTGAACCTGTACTTCCATATCATGTTTTTTAATGCAGTTACTAAAGTACACGTTTATACTGAGATTTAAAAAAAATGTTTTTATTCTCGGCAAGGCTGCATTATTTTGATGCAAAATACAGTAAAAACAGTAATATCGTAAAATACTCAAATATTATAATAACTGTAATATATATTTAAAAATGTATTCAGCATATTAGAATGATTTCTGAAGGATCATGAGACACCGAAGAGGCTGCTGAAAATTCAGCTTTACCATGACAGTAATAAATTATGTTTTAAAGTATATTAAAATAGAAAACAATTCTTTAAAATTATAATAATATTTCACAATATTGCTGTTTTTACTGTATTATTTATAGCATAAGAGACTTCTTCAAAAAACAAAGTTAAAAAAAAAAACCTTAAAGGAGTGGTTTAGTTTTAGAACAAAAATGTACAGATAATGTACTCACCCCCTTGTCACCCAAGATGTTCATGTCTTTCTTTCTTCAGTCCTAAGTAAAACATTTCAGGATTTCTCTCCATATAATGGACCTCTATGGTGCCCCCGAGTTTGAACTTCCAAAATGCAGCTCCAAAGGGCTCTAAACGATCACAGCCGAGGAAAGAGGGGTCTTATCTAGCAAAACGATGGGTTATTTTCTAAAACAAAATTACAATTTCTATACTTTTTAACCTCAAATGCCTAGCTCTAGCTTGTCTAGCTCAGCAAGACGAGCATTTGAGATTAAAAAGTATATAAGTTGTAAATGTTTTTAGAAAGTAACCCATGGTTTTGCTAGATAAGACCTTAATTCCTCGGCTGGGATCGTTTAGAGCTCTTTGAAGCTGAATTTAAACTGCATTTTGGAGGTTCAAACTCAGGGGCACCATAGAAGTCCATTATATAGAGAGAAATCCTGAAATGTTTGCCTCAAAAAACATAATTTCCTTACGACTGAAGAAAGAAAGACATGAACATCTTGGATGACAAGGGGGCGAGCACATTATCTGTAAATTTTAATAAAATCTAAACCTGAAAAAATAGAAAATTGAATAGAAAATGAAAAAATCCTGATGTCCTAATGTTGTTATTTGTCAACTAACCCATTTTCAGATGGATATCCATGGTAAAATCCGTGATGTTTTAGCGGAGACAGTAAGAGGTGATGAACACCATGGACAGCGCTCTCTCTCTGAGGAGGATTTCATACATGCTCTCCAGCAGAGGGGAATTGTTGATGATGTGATGAAAGATCTCAACTTCACAAATCTGGTATGAGTAGTTTGATTTTTCACCATGTTTTACATACATTGAGATTAATATCTGTTTAAATGACTAGTTGCTTTCCCATCAGGGTGTTTCTCACACTGAAACTGATGCTGTGAACAAGTCTGCAACTCGTTTTGTGGACAAGAATATCACACAGCTGAAGACAAGTAAGTGTTGTTAATTGGTCATAAGTTTTCACCCTCATGTCATTGTAAAACTAGAATTCCGTTCATTTTTAAAACACAAATGAATAGGCTTTTAATGAGATTTTTGTCTGTTTACTGAAAATGCAGTCCAGCAAAACGTTGACACTTCAAACATGTATCCAAATATGGCTGAGCTTCCGTTTATCATATTTGATATGCTGTATGTATGTGCATTGATCAGTGTATGTGAATAGAAGCCTAAATTAAATCTGTTTTAAATCTGAAGCGAACGTGTCTCCTCAAGATTTGCATTAAACTTTTTGGTTCATATTGATTAGTTTTATTACGTTCCTTATAAACATTTGGAAGTGTCAAAGTTTTGGTGGAATGGATGTTCAATGGAGGGACAGAAATCTCTCAGGTTTCATTGAAAATACCATTATTTGTGTTTCGAAGATGAACAAAGTTTAATGGGTTTGCAGCTGGATAGATGTTAATTCGAATTGTTTTGAAGGTATCTGGAGAAAAAACAATCTGTCATCCCTCACTCATCACCAAGTTGTTCCAAACCCAAAAGACTTGTATTAATCTTCAGTACAAAAATGAATTATTAACGAAACCTGAGATTTCTAGCCATCCATTAAAAATCTGTTCAAGCATAGCTGTCATAAGGTAAATATAGACATTTTAAAAGAAATCCAAAAGTTTTCTGAAGAGAAACAATTACTTTATATTTTGTAAAGCTTTAATTTAGGCTTTTATTCACATATAAACGATGATCAATGCACATCCAATGCCTTTCAATAGTTTGGAATCACTAAGATTTATAATGTTTTTTAAAAACGTTCTTACGCTGTGAAAAGGCTGTGTTTATTTGATGAAAAATACAGAGAAAAATGTGAAATATTATTACGGTGTAAAATAACATGTTTCTATTTTAATATATATTCAAATCTTATTTATTCCTGTGATCAAAGCTGAATTTTCAGCATCATTACTCTAGTCTTCAGTGTCACATGATCCTTCAGAAATCATTCTAATATGCTGATTTATTATCAGTACTGGAAACAGTTGTGCTGCGTAACTTTTTTCAGGATTGATAAATAACAAGTTAAAAAAATCAGCATTTATTTAAAATCTTTTCTAACAATATACACTACCATTCAAAAGTTTGAGGTCCGTAAATTTGTATTCTTTCTTTTTGAAAGAAATGAATACTTTTATTCAGCAAGGATGTGCTAAATTGATGAAAAGTGATAGCATACCTTTTACTGTTAAAAGAACTCTAGAGATTTCTATTTTGAATAAATGCTGTTATTTTTAACTTTTTATTCATCAAAGAATCCTGAAAAAAAGTATCACTGGTTCCAAAAAATATTTGGCAGCACAACTGTTGCCAACATAGATCATTTTATTAATAAATCAGCATATTAGAATGATTTCTGACAGATCATGTGACACTGAAGACTGGAGTAATGGCTGATAAAAATTCAACATTACATCACAGGAATAAATTATATTTCAAAGCATACTAAAATAGAAACCATTATTTTATATTGTAATAACATTTTGCAATATTATTTTTACTATTTTCTGTTCTTTTTAATAAATGCAGCCTTGATGAGAATAAGAGACTTCTTTAAAAAACATTGCAAGTCCTACTGATTCCAAACTTTTGAATGGCAGTGTATATAGAGCAAATAAAAAAACAAACCTTATTGGTTCTCGCAAATACTTTTGCATTTAATGTGCTCAGTGTATATGTGTTTATCATTGTTTCAGTTGTTCAGCTCCAGTGATAATCATGTAATTAGCAGTCCCTGTTTACAATACAGGAAAAATCAGAATTGTATCTATATGGAATTACATCAGTAACGCAGTAAAAGTTCATCTTTGTAGGACAGCAGTTCTACTTCTAAAAAGACAATTTAGAAAATGACTATGGCTATAAAACTATTGCTTAAATATTGCACATTTTATATGTAAACATTAGTGGAACACTTTAAAAAATGTTTCTTCTTTAAATGTGTTTTAAATCGTCTTTATTAAGTGTCAAAGTTGTAGTGGATTGGGCATTTTTTAAGTGGAGTGGAAGATTTAATTAAAATCCGGTTTCATTAAAAAGTATTGTCATTTATGTTTCAAAGATGAACTAACATCTTAAAGGTTTAGAAGGACATGAGGGTAATTTATCTAAACATTTCAACTAAACATCCTTAGTTTCCGAAGTAAATGTTAAAATTCCCTTTTTTGAGTGAACTAACCTTTCACAAAACATTTCACCAGCTAACATCAGTCCACTAAGAAGATACCTCTACCTACAAGTCCTGGGTGGTAAGGCCTTCCTAGAACACTTGCAGGAGCCAGAACCTTTACCTGGTCAGGTGTGCTCTACATTCACCCTTCACCTCCACTTCCGCAACCAGCGCTTCCGCTCCAAACCAGTTCCATGTGCCTGTGAACCAGACCTACAGGAGGGCTTTCTTCTGGAAGTCCACAGAGATGGCCCAGGTGTCTTAAGCAGCCCTACTTTTTCTAGCAGCCTGATGTATTCCATTTGATTTCAAGAACCTGTCACGTGTAAACCATGTTATGTGTTTTTGTGGCGCAGGAGATGCTAGCAAGATGGCTGATGCTACCACCATGCTGTCCATCTGTGATCCAGTGCATATGGTGCTGATTAAAACAGACACGTCTGGGGACACAACACTCGTTTCTTCTTATTTTCTTGACTGGCGAAGAGTTCTCAGTGCTCCTAATGGGAAAACCAATGTCTCAGTAGAACTGCTGGGAGTGGGTAAGCAGAAGTCATATTATTGAAGGTGAACATTTTCCTTTTTTATAACACATGGTTCACCCAAAATAAAAATTAATTCATCAGTTTATTCACCCTTATGTCATTCCTGCATGACTTGCTTTCTTTCGTGGAAGACGTTTTTGACCATACGTTAAAAGTCGATCGGGACTAAAACAACTTTGAACCCAAGTAACTTTTATTTTATGAACAAAAACAGTTTAAACATTCTTCAAAATATTTTCTTTTGGAGAATTTTAGGCTAAACTACACATTTAAGTTTTATCAATCCATAAAAATTGTTAATGGGCATGCGTGCATGTATATTTTTTCCTCAGGCAGTGAATGTAAAGTAGCTGTTGGTGTTCTGAATCTGAAATTGGAACTGTACCCTCCTCTTACTGAGACCTTGAGCCCTGATGTCATCACCACCCAGGTGAATCATTACTGTATAAATGCTTTAGTTCATTTAAAATGAAGTCATTGGGGTTAACATTCAAAGGAATGTTTGAGGATGTGTATAAGATAAGCTCTACTGGTAGCATGAAAAAAATCATTTAGACTCATAGACTCAGTCTCACCTGGATAAATGTAAATATGCACACTTTTAAAGGTACAGGTACATGGTTTAAAGGGATAGTGAACATTTCATGTTTATCTGCTTATCCCCAGGGCATCCAAGATGCAAACAAAGATTTTTAACTCAAACCGTTGCAGTCTGTGACTCATGTAATGGCAGTCTAAAACATACAAAACATACACAGACAAAACCAAATTAAACCCTGCAGCTGGTGTCTTAAGACAAAATGATCGGCCTGTGCTTAACAGTATTTATTTTATTATTTACCTCTGATACACCGCAACGTTCTACTGTCTTGAGCGCGTTCACAACAGCCGGCGTGTGGCGCGTCATTTCGATCTGCCATAGTAGATGCACGCGTGGCCTCTTAAAATGGTGATTACTTGTGCTTATCCTGATTCTGGCAATTTATTAAAAACTAAAAGATTACTTTTCCTTGTGCGAACTCATCTGGGAGTGTTGACTTTTCACCAACTACATTGCCAGAGCACGTTGACACGTTGCGTGCCGGCTGATGTGAAACGCCCTCCATACAGCTGAACGTTCCGGTGGATCAGAGGTAAATAATGATATAAATACTGTTCAGTTTCTTGCACAGACCGATCGTTTTGTGTCTTAAGACCTTAATGTTTCATCACGAGCCGCAGGGTTTAATTTTGTTTTGTCTGTGTATGTTTTTTTACTCTTAAAGTTTTGGTAACCAGTGACTGCCATTATATGAGTGACCGACTGCAACAGTTTGAGTTAAAAATCTTCGTTTGTGTTCTACTGAAGAAACAAAGTCACCTACATCTCGGATGCCCTGGGGGTAAGCAGATAAACATCAAATTTTAATTTTTGGGTGAACTATTCCTTTAAAGGGATAGTTGATCCAAAAATTTTAAATTTGTCATTTCACATCATGTTGCTCCAAACCCATATTTCTGTTCATTTTAAAAAACAAATGAAGATAATTGTAATGAAATGGAGGATTTCTGATCCTTTTCTGTTCCTTTAGTCTATTTACCCAAAACTTTAAAAAAGTACAACAAACCAGTCTTTAACTTTAAACCAAGACATTCCTTTAAAGAGTTTTTGTTCTCTAAACATCATTTGTTATGAAACTGGGATGGTAAGTCTTTAACAAAGCTTTCTTATTCTCTATAATTTCTGTCTTTTTAGTCTTCATAACACTGCATTTTAGACAGGTTAGGCAACAGTTTGCCTAAAACAAAAACTCATGATCTTACTTTTTCCAGCAATCCCTGGAAAGGAAGAAAACAGCAGAGAAGGAGAGGCTGTTTTTGGTATATGCCAAACAGTGGTGGCAGGAGTTCCTGGAAATTCGACCCTCACACCAGTCCAAACTGGTGAAGATCTTTGCACAGGTGACTTGATGTTTCTGAGCAATGTACTGGTGAATGTAGATACTGATGATTTATGCTTATGCATAACAGTATTTGCTTCAGATGTCTTATAAAACTTGTGTTTTCCAGGATGAAAATGGTGTGAACCGGCCCGTGTGTTCATATGTACTAGTATTGCGTGCTGGCAGGTTGCTTGAGAGTCCGCGGCAAGCCGCGCGTTTTGTTAGTCTCTTAGCTCAGGAAAGGGCACCTGTGGTAGGGGGAGGAGTCCGGCAGGAACAATGGTGCTCTATGATGGCCTTTCTGTGCAGGAACAAGGTAAACTGTTAAACGCTGGTTTAAACTTGAGTAAAATCTTATGTGCTGTTTTGATGAATATTGATTTGATTTTCATTTATTACCATGTTATGTTGTTGTCAGGGTGACTGTGAAGATCATGCCACACTGCTGTGTAGTCTGCTATTGGGATTTGGACTGGATGCTTATGTATGTGTGGGCACCAAAGCCAAAAACATTCCACACACCTGGGTCATGACCTGCGGTACAGACGGCTCCATCACCTTTTGGGAAAGTTTCACTGCACACAGGTAAAAATTCATAAATTCCCATTGTCTAAATCAGTGGTCCTTACTATTTTTTTTTCATGAGAGCCGCACTTATAGGACAAAGTCAATAGGAGAGCCACTTTTACTGCAAAGTATCAAAAGTTAAATCCAGTCATAAATAGCATGCCATTCTGTCATCCCTAAACATACAATATGCAGTGCAATACAAAGGAGGTTATTTTTAAAAGTTATTTGCTTCTACATTAGCCCATCATGTATCTAACCATCCAAGAGCACATTCAGCATTAAGAGCTGGAAAGATTGGCAAAACAACTCTGCAGTGACTGTCATGGACGTAAGGGCAGACCAAGTTAAAATATCTTTCTAGTCTATATTTACATCTTGTATTTACGCTGTTTTGGGTAATTATTATTTGTAATCAAGTAGACAGTGACTGTTTTTTTTCATGTATTTATGTCCTCATTTAGCGAGACAGCAGACGCAGAAAACACTGCGAGCATCATGTGCACTTCAGTGTGTGTGTAATAAACGAAACCGCGCATCTGTGCCATTCATTCATAAAGAGACACAGGATTCATATTTAAATGGGATTTTTGCAGCTTAATATTTGTAGATACTAGTCTAAGTTTACACTAGTTTAAGTGTAATGGCCTACTTTTGATTTATTCATCCAAACTTTGACAAATTCCGTGATATTCCGCGTTATACATATATATACATATTATAAATTGTTTTTATGACTGGATTCCGCAATTCAGTCTGTGTGTTCCGTTCTATTGTCGCTTGTTGCATCGCACCGTGATGCTTGTGTCCTGTGTGTAGACACGGAGTGAGTTTTTAATGGGTTATGTTATAACCCTGTCCTGCTTGTTTTTATGTTTTTATGAAATCTCTGTATGGATCATATCATCATATTATTTACTGCACAAATTAAAGGTTAGCGAGCCGCGCAATGTTCTAAATCTTCTAAACTACCCCTAAAATGGTTCCAGGCTAAAAGAAAATGACTTAAAAGATTTAGGAGCCAAATGGCTTTTTAGTTGACAAATGACAAAACTGCTCAGTGGTTTTGTAAATATTCACCAAGTTTCTCTTACAATTGATTAAACATTTAAATCAGATTGCACTATGCTATTTTAGTCTAAGTTTTAGTCATTTTCTTATGTGCTCGTTGAATTTTTATTTTTCAGTTTTTGTCATTTTAGTATATCAGCTTATTTTATTTTAGTTAGTTGACATGGCAACATTTCTAATTTCTGTTTTTCATCTAATAGTAATATTTAATTTTATTTTAGATTTATTTCAGGTAGGGATGTTAACCGATGACCGTTTGACCGGTGGTTGACCGTATCAACGTTAACCGGTCAAAGTTGTCGGTAGTCGGATAAAAAAAAAAAAAAGTGCCGGTGCGTCTTTTACGCATTCTGAAGGTGCCTGTTTTATCCATTGGTTTTATCATGTTGCAGTCTATTAGGCAACATTCCGCATAAGATGGGCTTAGATTTGGAAATACATTACATCTACATTTCAGTGGTAACCGATAAGGTGATGATGATCATCATCTTTCTTTATTTTGGTTAGCACTAACTGTTACCTCAACTAAAGCGGCGTCTCTTCGGAGCTGTCATTTTCTTAAATGAGCCGTGGCAATGTTTCAAATGAGCTTCTAACCTAGACAAACGCCTTTATTTTCAAAGCGATCACCTTGTACCCAAACCATTTGAAACTAAGGAGCCATTTGTCCTACAATTACATACAACAAGCTCTTCGGCGCCGCGTTTGCGGGACTCATGTTTCGCGCTGTAGGGGATTTTAAAAAAGTGACGTGAGTGGCAGTGTGTGTGTGTGTGTGTGTGTGTGTGCGGGGGAGGCAGAGCGGCAGAGAGAGGCCGCGATCACACCGAACGCGTTTTTGCAGTTGGAGGCGCCTCTTTTGAATGGTTTTCTGTTGGCAGTGAGCGTTCTACGCGCTGCTTATGCGCCCCAGGCGCCTCGCGTTTTCACCGGCTGCTGGCCTCGCGTTTTTGCAGGAGCGCTCTGAGCGCGTGAAGTTGAAAAAAAAAAAATCAACTCTGAGCGGAAAAACGCCCAACGTCATTCGCTTTCTTTTCCATTGTCCAATCGAATGAATGGAGAGGCGGGCCTTCTGTTGTGGTGACGGAATTTTACGGTTGCTTAAAAAGTCCGGAGACTGCAAGAAATAGAGGAGAAACCTTTTGTGTCTATCGTGGGTAACCCGGAGCTGTATTATTTAGGGTCTCTGCTAATATGACAGTTTACTTAACAGCATAAAACTAAGATTTTAGAGTGCTCGCGCTATAATCCTTTGATTTGACTGACAGGACAGCTGTTTTGGTCGTTGCTTAGCAACATAAAAAAACGCAGCACCCTCTTTTATTAAAAGTCACCAAAAAAAAGGCAGTGCTGTGCGCCTCGCGTTTTTAGAACTAAAAGACGCGTTCGGTGTGATGATGCGACAGAGTTGCGAAATTGCTGGCGCGGCTCGAAATGGCTGTTATTTCAAATAGCGTACCATATTTTAAACTAATCGGTTAACCGGTTTCAAGCGGCTAATGAGGCTCGGTGGTCGGTCAAGAAATTTTTTAGTTTTCGCCATCCCTAATTTCAGGTAACAAAAATATCTTGCTTTAAAGGGATAGTTCACCTAAAAATAAAAATCTGTAATTTTTTTTTTTTACTCACCCTCATGTTGTTTCAAACCCGTGAGACCTTTTCAGAAAACAAATCAAGATATTTTTGGTGAAATCCAAGAGCTTTCTAACCATGGCCAGCAACGCAACTGACACGTTCAAGCACTATTTTAACAATGTCTTTACTACTTTTCTGGGCCTTGAATGTGGTAGTTGCGTAACTGTCTATGCAGGGTCAGAAAGGTCACGGATTTCATCAAAATGATCTTAATTTGTGTTCATAAAATAAACAAAGGTCGTATGGGTTTGGAACAACCTGAGGTGGGAGTAATTAACAGAATTTTTATTTTCAGGTGAACTGTCCCTATAAGACCAGCCTTCCTGTTTTATTTTCTTTACTAGATATGTCCACCGTCCAATAGACCCAGATGCTCCACCCATGGTTCCCCAACCAAAACCCACCCACCCTTACCGAACACTCGGCTGCGTCTTCAACCACAAGACGTTCCTGGCGAACTGTCAGCCATCAGATGCTGTGGAGCTGTGTGTGTTTGACTTCACAGATGGCTCCCGCTGGAAGGCCATGAGCGAGGAGGCAGTGAGGTCTGTATGTGCACCTGGCTCCACCTCCTCTCTCCCCCCGACTCCTCCTCTCTGCTCTCCTTCTGTAGTGCCTAATGAGGCCAGCAACCAACTTGAGCTGGAAATGCGCTACCTATTAGCAGAGCATAGAAAGGTAATAAATACACACAAAAAAGCACCACAAAAGTATCATGGAAGTGTTCCATACAACAAGTGTCATATATTTTAAGTCTTCTTAAAGGGATAGTTCACCCAAAACTGAAAATTCTGTCATTAATTACTCACTCTTATATCATTCCAAACCTATAAGACCTTTGTTCATCTTGAGAACACAAATTAAGATATTTTTGTTGAAATCCAAGGGCTTTGGAATTTACAAAAATACAAACTTTCTTGCCATTGAAAACACCTGATAGGTAAACGTAGATACTTTTAACATGCTTTTAAAGTTATTAACTGAAATGTCTGTCTGTAGGATCTTGGTCTGGCAACAATCTGGGACGATCACCTGTCATACCTGCTGTCAGCAGCACTGTCGGCGTATGAACTAGAACGCTGTACAGGTGTGTCGTGTGGAAATGAGGAGTTTCAGGATGCTGTCAGAAGAGCAGTACCTGATGGACACACTTTCAAAGGCTTTCCTATTCATTTCTTGCACCGAAATGCACGCAGGGCATTCGCTACCTGCCTCAGGTACGTAATCAAACAAATTGAGCTACCTTTAATCTGTTTTTATTGATATGTCAATTAAATAGCAAAAAAAATAGTAATTTTGTTAAGTGCCGTTAGTGGTCAGAAGTCACATTGCAGCTTTAACAAAGAAAAATGACTAACATCTACTAACTTGTTTTCTTATGTATCACTCAGGTCACCATTCTGTGAAGAGATTGTTTGCTGCCGAGGGGATCATGTGCGACTGGCAGTGAGGGTTCGTGTGTTTGCCTATCCAGAGTCAGCTTGTGCTGTTTGGATCATGTTTGCTTGCAAGTACAGATCAGTTCTGTGACAGAAAGTGGTGTGACTGTTCACCTCAGGTTTTCAGAAGTCTCCTTAAATGGAACCCTGGGTATTACAGGCTAACTATTGCCAAAATGCAACCTGGGCTGTTTTTTTTTACTATAAACGAGACAAACTTATATCTAAAAGCATAATTATGACAAACGAGACGTTTTTGAGATTGACCGTGATTTCATTTTGTGGTCAATGGCCGGTGAATGGGAGTTCTAGGGACATAACTTTGAGCACATCAAAATCGATATTTTTACAACACTAAGAAGGCTCGACACACCATGAAACTTTGCTCGAAGTATCGCCTGGGTCTCTACACATGAACTCGAGCATTGAGAACATTGTTTGTGTACACAGAGTTTACTAAAAAGTAAGTTTTTGAACAACTCACTTTCACTGTTTGAGTTTCCGCTCGCGGCCGTCTTGCCAGTCAAGAAGTGTCGATCTCCGAATGCGAGGAGAGTAAAGATGGATAGCTCCTAAAGCATATTTCCATATAAATGCACGGCTAATTCGCTGTTTTGTCGCAAGTGAAAAACAATATTTACCTTCTAGTTGTAAAAAGAGCCTCATTTAAGCCTAATATTTCGTCCTATGGAGTCCATTAATTCGCATTTGGAGATCGACACTTCTTGACTGGCAAGATGGCTGCAAGCGGAAACTCAAACAGTGAAAGTGAGTTGCTCAAAACCTTTCTTTTTAGTAAACTCTGTGTACACAAACAATGTTCTCAATGCTCGAGTTCATGTGAAGAGACCCAGGCGATACTTCGAGCAAAGTTTCATGGTGTGTCGTGCCTTCTTAGTGTTGTAAAAATATCGATTTTGATGCGCTCAAAGTTATGCCCCTTGAACTCCCATTCACCGGCCATTGACCACAAAATGAAATCACGGTCAATCTCAAAAACGGCTTGTTTGTCGTAATTATGCTTCTAGATATAAGTTTGTCTCGTTTACAGTACAAAAAACAGCCCAGGTTGCATTTTGGCAATAGTTATCCTTGTATGACTTGTATGGCTTAATATAACAAAAGTCATGTCTCGTACTAAGATATATGTAGCAGAAAACCCATGGAAGACGTTATTTACAAAATCCATATTTCTTTATGTAAACATGCCGACGTTTGTCATGACTCTCAGTGTGGATTTCACTCAATATCCAGGGTCGTTTAGACTCCTTGTGGGAAAAATGAATGGTACGACATTTGGTTTAAGCCTACACTTGCATCCATTGCCACCTGTAAGCTCTTTCAGTAGCTGTGGTCATCGTATCAGTATTTTGTTGTGTATTCTGAATTGTGTTGTGGTAAAAATAGCAATAGGTAGCAGTAGTAGCTCACCGAACGCAACCATTTCACATCATAATGCTGATAACGTAGATTTTTTAAGTAATGTAAATCTTTCATTGGTTTTTTACTGCATATTTCAGTAAGACATCATTTAAGTTATATTAAGCCATACAAGTCATAATACCCAGGGTTCCCTTTAAACTATCTGCTGGGTTTGGAGTTTACATGCATGAATTACATACATGCCATTTATAACTATGCTGCTTATGTATGTGCAGTACAATTATATTTGTTTTACATTTACAGTATGTGTGTGTCATTTGGAGACTGTTAAAATGGTATTTATAGATATATTTTTCTAAATAAATCACTTTTACATTACCCTTTTTGTCCTTGGCTTGAAATCTCTTCTGACTGATTTAATTTACCACTTCGTGAGTTACAGTAAATTTAGCCATTTCCACTGATGTGGTGCCCAATAAAAAATATATAAAACTGTTGGCGTTCTTATTCTTCGTCTGCTTTTTCTTCCGTTCTTGAGTCTGTGGCAGCCCATAGAACCGCTTGCAGGAAAGTTGTGAAATTTGACACACTGATAGAGGACAGTATCAACATTAACCACAGCAAATTTAGAGTCTCTAACTCATACTTTGTAGTGCCACCTCTTGTCCAAATTTCACAAATTTTATGCTAATAACTTTTGAACAGAGTCAAGATTCAAAATCCTTTTTGCCAAGTCAAATGAACAGAAAAATTTAAAAATCGTATGGTTTCGTTTTTCTGTTTTTAATTGTTCAAAAAAGTAGGTTTACCGAACTCCTCCTAGGCGGTTTGTCCGATTTTCGACAAAATTGGCTCAGATCATCTTCAGACCATGCTGGCAAAAAGTTATGGAATTCAAGTTAATTAGTCAAAACATTCTTGAATAGCATGTGAAAGAATCCTACGAAAAGCACATAAAAATGGATGTGCGTCTCTCCGCAATGGTTTGGCATATTGAGACTAAACTTGGTGTGTGTGATAACTAGCATGACCTGAGGCTACCTGCAGTGTTTTGGTGCAGTGCCACCTAGTGGTCAGGAGATACTAAAAATGTCTATTTTTGTTTAAAACTTCTCAATAGTTTGGCCAAAAATCTCAAAACGGGACTCATTAGATTCGGATGAGCATGCTGAGTCGAACTATATCCAATTTCTTCTATGTTAGCCATTTTGGGCATCTGCCATTTTGAATTTTGTCATAAAATGCTGTATTTTATGAATGCATTGACATATCATTACGAAACACGGTTTGTGTCTTCGGCACCATACCCTGACATTACTCAAAAAGTTTGGTTACAAAAATGGCTTATTGTAATGAAACTGATCTCAAAATATTCCTCGGGTCATGCCAAGAACATTGATACCAATTATGCCAAAATTGGCTGAACTTCCTGTCGACCATTTTGATTAGTGTAGAAAACATGCTTTTTCAAACTCCTCCTACACCATTGGTCCAATTTTCACTAAGGATGCCAAAGTGCATCTGAAGCTGTATCTCTGCAAAGCTTTGACATATTTGCACTAAATTTTGTATGTGGCATTGTCACCTCACACTGATTACACATCAATTTTCAACAGCGCCACCTATTGGTCAAGAGTAATAAACCATTCATTAAAGGATAACTGTTGCCAAAATGCAACCTGGGCTGTTTTTTTTTTTTACTGTAAACGAGACAAACTTATATCTAAAAGCATAATTACGACAAACGAGCCGTTTTTGAGATAGACCGTGATTTAGTTTTGTGGTCAGTGGCCGGTGAATGGGAGTACTAGGGGCATACATTTGAGCGCTTCAAAATCGATATTTTTACAACACTAAGAAGGCTCGACACACCATGACACTTTGCTTGAAGTATCGCCTAGGTCTCTACACATGAACTCGAGCATTGAGAACATTGTTCGTGTACACAGAGTTTACTAAAAAAAAGGTTTTGAACAACTCACTTTCACTGTTTGAGTTTCCGCTCGCGGCCGTCTTGCCAGTCAAGAGGTGTCGATCTCCGAGTGCGAGGATGGATAGCTCCTAAAGCATATTTCCAGATAAATGCACGGCTAATTCGTTGTTTTGTCGCAAGTGAAAAACAATATTAAACTTCTAGTTGTAAAAAGAGCCTCATATAAGCCTAATATTTCGTCCTATGGAGTCCATTCATTCGCAATCGGAGATCGACACTTCTTGACTGGCAAGATGGCTGCGAGCGGAAACTCAAACAGTGAAAGTGAGTTGTTCAAAAACTTTCTTTTTAGTAAACTCTGTGTGCACAAACAATGTTCTCAATGCTCGAGTTCATGTGAAGAGACCCAGGCGATACTTCGAGCAAAGTGTCATGGTGTGTCGAGCCTTCTTAGTGTTGTAAAAATATCGATTTTGATGCGCTCAAATGTATGCCCCTAGTACTCCCATTCACCGGCCATTGACCACAAAACGAAATCACGGTCAATCTCAAAAACGGCTCGTTTGTCGTAATTATGCTTTTAGATATAAGTTTGTCTCGTTTACAGTAAAAAAAAACAGCCCAGGTTGCATTTTGGCAACAGTTATCCTTTAACCATTAAATATGACATTTCCTAATGTAAAAATGCTAATAACTGTAGATCGCATTAGCCTATTATAATGAATCTGATCTCAAAATATTTCTTGGGTCATGCCGACAACATAGATACCAAATATACCATAATTGGCTGAACGTCCTGTTCGCAATATTGATTTATGTTGAAAACCTACTTTTTTAAAACTCTTTCTAGACTGTTAGTCCAAATTTCACCAAAATCGAGTCAGATCATCTTTTTGTGCTGACAAAATGTTATGGATTTCATGTTGATAGATGAAACCGTTTTCGTACAGCGCTGCTACAAATTTTAGGCTTGATGCCAAAATGACTCTGAGACTTCATCTCTGCAAAGCTTTGACATAATGACACCAAACTTTATGTGTGCCTTTGTCACCTCACACTAAACACACCACATCAATTTGATAACAGCACCACCTGTTGCTCAAGCGTGATAAGCCATTAAATCATATCAGTAGGCGTTCTACATTATTTTTTGGTCATTTTGACTAAAATCATCTGAAAATGGCTTCCTTTCCTCATTGTTGCAATTGGTCTGGTGTTCCATGCCATCCTTAGCTCCTCATCTTCCCTTTGGTGTGCTTGGCCCCATAATTGCTGCTTGTAATTGAGAAGTTATTTTTGCTTATAACTTCTCAATGGTTTGGCCAAAAATCTCAAAACAGGTCTTGTTAGATTCGGATGAGCATGCTGAGTCGAACCATATCCAGTTTCCCATGTCAGCCATTTTCGGCATCTGCCATTTTTTATTTTGTCATAAAAGGCTATATTTTACAAATGCATTGACATATCGTTAAGAAACTCGGTATGTGTCTTCGGCACTATGCCCTGACAGTACTCAAAAAGTTTGGTTACAAAAATGGCTTATTGTAATGAAACTGATCTCAAAATATTCCTTGGGTCGTGCCGAGAACATAGATACTAATTATGCCGTAGTTGGCAACTTTTCGAACTCCTCCTAGACCGTTGGTCTGATTTTCACCAAATTTAACTCGTATCATCTTCAGACCATGCTGACAAAAAGTTATGGATTTTGGTAACAGTGACACCTATTGGTCAAGAGTAATAAACCATTCCTTAACCATTAAATATGACATTTCCAAAAATGCTAATACAACATGGATACCAATTATACCATAGTTGGCCGAACTTCCTGTCCGCCTTATTGATTTACGTAGAAAAACTACTTTTTCGAACTGTTCCTAGACCATTTGTCCGATTTTTCACCAAAATTGAGTCAGATTATCTTCAGACTGCGCTGACAAAAAGTTATGGATTTCATGTTGATGGATGAAACCGTTTTCGTACAGCACTGCTACAAATTTTAGGCTTGATGCCAAAATGACAGAAAAATAAAGTAGAACTGCTAGTAATATGATTAAATGGCTTATCACTTTTGACCAACAGTTGGCGCTGTCATCAAAACTATGTGAGGCTTTATCTCTGCAAAGCTTTGACATAATGACACCAAACTTTGTGTCACCTCACACTAAACACACCGCATATTTTTGATTACAGCGCCACCTGTTGGTCAAAAGTGATAAGCCGTTTAGTCATACTTCTAGAAGTTCTACTTTATTTTTCTGTCATTTTGACTAAAATCTTCTTAAAATGGCTTCCTTTTACTCATTGTTGCAGTTGGTCTGATGCTCCATGCCATGCTTAGCTTATTTTTAACTTGCAGTTATAATTATTAATAATAACTGGAGCTCAATTACAGGAAAAAAAAAGGAATGAGTTCAAAATAATATAATTCATTTGAAATAGAAATATTTTGTAACAATAAATAAATTTACTGTCACTTTTGATCAATTTAATTGAAATAAACTGTTAATTTCTTATTCTTTATTTTTAAAATCTTACCTCAAACCTCTGAATGGTGGTCTTTCATGTTTTCCACAGAAATATTAAGCATCATGACTTAAACATTTAAAATAATAAGAAAAAAAGCACAAATGAGCAAATGTTAAGTGGATTAGATTTATTATTGCATAAAAAATTGTTCAAAAAGACAAGTTGAGTTTAAGCTGCTTTGCACTGGGTTTTATCAGCCAAAATATGTATGAAAGAAGCTATGTCCAGCCTTAGTGACTCTATTTAAATGTTAAAATATATATTTTTATATTTATATGTATTTTTTCTCAAATGTCAAGCCTTTTATAGGGCAAAAAACTAACAAACATACAATATACCTATGCAGTTGACCATACTGCAGCAATGTTTTATTTTGGCCAGGAGATGGCAACATAGTCTTACAAATAAAATAATAATTGCACAATTGTAGATTTGATCCCGTAGGAAAGAGGAGCCAATATACCCTGGTCTGTCCTCATGCTACAGCACATTTACTGAAACTAAAGCAGAGATGAGCTTGCATTCTCTTTAAAATGACCTTTGTGATCGTGTTCCTTTTGTGGTATAAAGAGTCATTAGCAAATCTGGCCAAGTATTCAGAGAAGCCGCACTAGACCACAAGTGCACATTATCAATTCATTACTTATCTCTCCAAGGTTGCATGATTGTCTCCTCCATAAGCTTCTAATTAACAGGTACCAGTTGCCATGGCTGCCAACCAATTCCACTTAGGATGGAAGCAAATTTGTGTTTTACATTGAAACAAATATGCTTTTACTAACTGATGCTATTTTGTTTAAATCTTGAAATGTGGTCTGATGAGTCATAATTAGTGCTAGTTATTAGAATGCATTCATGCTGATCAAGATCAATTTAAGGTTGTCAAAAGAAAATGTTAAAAGAACATGAAATACAGTTTTGTGCTAAGTGCATGCTCATATGAAACACAAGGTTAGATATCAGAACAACCATTTTAAGTAAGTGCTGCTTGACGTAACATTGCATGTGAACATTATGCACCTTACTTCTTTGTGTGCCACAGAAAAAAATAGTTTGCAACGTGTAAGTAAGCTATTTTCTGTGCATGTGCATGATTTCAGATTTATCAGCCACTATTCAACATGGAACTTAGCCTATAAGAGATCCGGTTTATTAGCGAGAAGAATAACAACGTGCAATAAACGATACAACTGTTTGCACTATAAAGCAGTGTCTTCATAATTAAGATAGTAATTATTGAAATAATATGGTAAGACACACCAATTTACAGTATCAAGCAGCAAAACAAGCTGTTTTGTAGCTAAAAATTGCGCCTACTCGTAGTACAGAGGAAAAAAGGTGGCTAGATAAATAACTATAAGAATAACTAAATTTAGTAAATGCTACAACAGTTTTTGTTTATAATTATGATGATAATAAATTGAAATAATAATATAAATACCAATTTGGAACATCAAACAGCGTATGTGCTTGAGATTTTCAGTAAACAGTAGGTGGCGTAACTTTTGAACGAGTCATTGAATCAAACTCAATCGATTCGTTCTCTGTGAACACTGATTCATTCAGGAAGTAAACGCCATCATTGCATTGTGGCTCGTGGCCGCGATCTGACAGATGATTCAGCTTGGCTTCATTTGGAGCTGTTTTTGTCGAAACAGAAGCACACAAAGTAATGTAAGTGCTAAATATTAACGTATTATTTATTGGAGTGTTGTATGAAATGTTTAATTATAACGTTAGTACATAAAACTGGGCAAAAAAATAAGACTAATAAACATTTAGGCTATCACACAGTTTAGCACTTTTAATATTAGAGTTGGGGTAACGTTACTCGGACTCGAGTCCGGTCTCAAGTACAATTTTTAACGGACTCGAATACATTTTGATTCGGACTCGAGCTTTTCGGACTCGGGAATTATTGCCGACATATTACATTTACCTATTTTATCTCACAATTATCTCAGATTTTTTTTTTTATTATATGTTGTATGTCGGACTTTATAACTCAATTTAACTCAACAGTAGCGAGTTTATCAGTTCTGAGGGGAAAAATGCCAGAAGTGTGGGATATAAACTCATGATTTTGAGCTGAGGGGAAAAGGGAGAATGTCTTTTCTTATCAGAATTGTGAGATATAATCTCGGAATTGTGAAAATAAAGTCAGAATTTTGAAATATAAGCTCTTTTTTTCTCTTCTATCCCATTGCTTCCAAAGACTGCTACTTAAAAATTGTCATTAACCCTTACAGCCTCATTTTCATCCAAGAAAAAAAAAACTAAAATGCCATCTACCCTGTCTAAGGTCTTACCATTCATTCATCATATAAAACCCCAAACACAGCCACAATTAGAGATAAGAGGTGCATTCTCTGCTCCTCAGGTCTCATTCAGTGTTGCCAGATCGGGTTGACGATTTCCAGCCCAAAAGCTCACCAAAACCCGCCCACTTCAACAAAAACCAGCCCAAATTTTAACAGCCAAAACAATGAATTTTATTGCCATGTCAAGGTTGATAAGGACCATTTTTATCTCTTTAAAAAAATAATAATGACAAAATAAAATAAAGATAAATCAATTTCACAGGAATATGGATCAAAACAGTCTGAAAATATGCGTAAAATGTCTTCTTTTCAAAGTGGAAATTAACCGATGACTTTAACCCTGGGAAAAACACATGCATCATTTTCAATGTCCACAGTAAAAATACGCTAATTTCTGTGCAAAAAGTGCACAATAAAGTGATGAGAAACAAATGTAATGTAGCTGACATTTACGTTCATGCACACACCCACGTTTTCGTATTTCAGTTACAATTATATTTAGAAGTCTTCTATTCATCTCTCACCACGTGTAATCCACTTAAGACTTTTTTATCGTGTAACTTATATTTAGGCCACTTTGCCATGCAATTACTTAAAATGAATAAATGAATAAGCTGCATAATCAAAGTCTTGCCCGTTATAGGGCCAAAACCCCGTCACTCACAAGTCATCACATCTCACTAAAGTTAAAGACGTAAGTTGATTGACAGGTCTCTGTTAAACTAAACCAGTAAGGGTTGCGTTAAGCAAAAATGAGTTGATGACTGCACTACACATTATATTACTGTGATACTTTGAGCTCGAAGGTATTAAAATAACAATGACTAATGATAAAAGCGAAGAAAAAAGCAACTGATTGGGCGGCTTTTATTTTTTTAAAGCAGCCCAAATTTTGTCTACCCGCCCAATGCATTATTCTCCGGTCCAAGCCGATCAAAAGAAGCCCAATTGGGCGGAAACCCGCCCAATCTGGCAACACTGGTCTCATTCACTAAGCTTCCTACCCACCCCATTGAATTTATACATTTACTATATAACAACAAATAAATTCTAAAAGCTGTTTCACTCTGAAATATGTCGCAATACATAAGCTATAGCTTCTGTTACATGACTTTAAGTTTGCTGAGCAAGACACTAATTATGAGATGGTGTGAAATCAAAAATCAAAATAGCAATATGCAATAGAGGTTTGCTTTTGTTATATTTAAATTGTCATTGCCCTATTCTAGTTGTAAAGGTTAAAACAAGGTTAAGATACTGAAAAAAGTAGTGTTTAGTTGGATTCGGACTCGACTCAGGCTCGACCCATTTAGACTCGGACTCGACTCAGGCTCGACCCATTTAGACTCGGACTTGACTCAGACTCGAATGGTTAAAGACTTGGACTCAATTTAGGTGGATTCAAACCCAACACATATCAATTTATATTAGTTACATTAAGAATAGCTTAATATTTATATAAATTTATATAAACTTGGATATATAATTATAATATACACTCTGTCAATCAGAACGCACCTCAGCACTCAAAAAAAAAAAAAAAAAAAAATTGTGCTTTATTTCTTTATATACATAATATACCAGTAGACTGCAGTCTAATCTTATCAATTAATATGTTCTCACAGATTTAGAATCAGTTTCTATGAGTTAAAGTTTTTTAAATACAGATTGACTATAGAGGGTTTGCACTTGTGTCATGATTTAGTCAGTTACCCGGATGATTAGCCATATTGGCGATAATCAGATGTAAACAACAGCATGGATTGTACTGAATGTGTTAGTCTGCTAATTTATGCTGTCTAAACCACGGAAAAAACATGTGGAAGCTGCTAAATCATATAGAGAAGGACTTAGTAAGCAGGAAAGGGCACAATATTTTACAAATAGCCTATACAGCCTATAGGCTGGTTGGCTGGTCTTAGCTGGTGGTCTCCCAGCCTGACCAGCTAAGACCAGCCTGGCCAGGCTGGGAAAGTGTCCAAAACCCCTCTAAAACCAGCCTGCTGACCAACTAAAACCAGGCTGGCTGACCAGCTAAAACCAGCCATCCATCCTAGGCTGGTTTTAGCTGTTTTTTTCAGCAGGGTTAATTAAGATATTAGCCTAATATTTTACCTACCTGACCGGAAATGATAAGAACAAACACAAATGTTGTCAAAATTCTTGCCCTGGAAATCCTGGTTAAGTTTGGCCAACCACAAACGCCTTTTGTTCCTCAGACAGTTTTTGCACTCTTTTCCTTGATTTGCTATCACTTTATGGCAGTCTATATAACTCCAAATGTTTTTACCGGTCAGACTAATTAGTACAGCCCAAAAACATGACAATTGACCATTCTCAGCAGCAATAATCAGCAAAATATGTGAGTTTCGTTCGGTTCAATGGCATTGTTTACGTTAAGTACCGCTAATATGGCCAATTAATGTTGTGTCTTAAAAATACTGTTATTTTTCCATATTATGCTTAATCCCGATCTTACAGTGTTAAATATAGGCTCAATTTTCCTTCTAACCAACAGGGGGAGACAAAATACAAACAACAGTAGAGCCTCAACTGTAAACCTAAAGATGATGTTTTAAAGATGTATTAATTGATATTATATCATTTAATACTATGTGCCAAATTGAAAGTCTATATACCATCATAAGATCATACTATTTTCTCATTTGCTTGCACAAGGCTCTATTTCATAAGGTTGCAGTGTAACTCTGTGACGTTCAGTATAAGATTCTTAATATGAACAAGAAATAGAGCTACTCTTTGCTTCTGTTTCATTTCTGTCTGCTGTTTATTCCACTTGCACATTACAAATAACTTGCGAACTGTGCGGAAACACTGACATCCAATTATATCCATCTTTGCCATCTCTCGTTAACAATTGTGGGTTCAGCTACCGAACATGCTGAGGACAAGAACGAATGTGTATGGCATTGGGGGTTGGAGTTGTGGAAAGGGTGATTTAGGTTAATGAATATTTTCTTTTTGACTGAATCCCACCTTCACTTCTAATCACATTTCCTGTCTAGAAGAGAAAGTGTTTGATGCAGCCAAACAAGTATTGTCTTCACTGCATATGAAATGTCTTGAACTGCAGGTGCAATATTCTAATGGGTCTGTAGGGACGGAAACATCATCTCACCAGACCGGTCACAAAAACACACTCCGATAACACTGACAAAAATGGCTGTTGATTAGAAGTTTGATTTGATAGTGTGTTGTTTTGAAAATGTTGTTAATTGATCAGATGTATCAACTTTAGACTGCTGCAGACGTGGCATACACCAGACTCGTTTTAACATCTACTATGTAAGTTTCCTTATTCCTTATTTTAAAATAACTATTTGCTTAAAATAGTTTAAACAAAATTTAAGTCAACTTGATATCTTGAATATTATATCACAAATGTTACATTGATATTTTCATTAATTACTTGAACTCATCTACAGATCGTTTACAAACATGCTCAGAAATATCATGATGAAACATGAATATTTACAACAGAGCAAAAAAATTGTGCCAGTTTGTAATTACACAGCATGCATTTATCCAATTACATTCACTGTAAATTGCAAATGAGATACTTCAGAGTGAAAAAGCATAAAAGGTAAAATGGCTTCAATTATCTAATGCAAGAAAGACCTGCCACTTTTGTAATGAAACAAATACCTGTAACACTTTTTTTTTTCTCATTAATGGAACAAAGGCAATTATAGAACAGACATGTGAAAACAATTTTTAAAGATATTAAATGCTCAAATAAATTGAATTTCTGTGAACACCTGTTCCACAAAAACGGTGTAAGCAATTAAGCCCCCCAGTGCCCTCTTGTTAATGTTTTCTGATACCAGACAATGGAAATGTATGTTATTAAGCCATCAAGGGTATTATTATATATTGTTTTATAGTTATATAATTAATAGTTGTCTACATAAAAACAAGCTGTAATTTCAGAGACTACATCTTTAGATGTTTATTATGTTTATGATAATGTGAGAAATGTAGATAGCTTAAAAAAGTATAAGTAATAACACAATATACACTACAGTATTTTTTATAGAACTACTTTTAATCAACAAGGAAACATTAAATTAATCAAAAATATTTTTTTACATTATTGCAACAGTCCTGATAAAAACAAATGAGCATTTCCACAAAAATGTATTTATAAAAACTATTTTCAACTGTGATGAGATGAAATTAAGCACCACATCAGCATTTATTAGCTGATATATGATTTTTTGGTAACACTTTACACTAAGGTTTATTAGTTAACATTAGTTAACTATTAGCTAAAAATGAACAATACTTCTACTGCATTTATGAATCTAAGCTGATTTCAGAATTTAATAATCCATTGTTAAAACACATTGGTTAATGCTCTGTGAACTAACATGAACAGACAATAAATGACTGTGTTTTTATGTTTAATTTTTTTAAGTAACATTAACAAAGAATAAATAATGTAATAAATGTATTGTTCATTTATGTTAGTTAATACATTAATGTTAACAAATGACACCTTTTTGTAAAGTGTTACCTGTTTTTCTTTTTTTTTTTTTGAAGGAAGTTACATCGAAGACTAGTATCGGCTGCCAAAAATTCAGCTTGGCCATTACAGGATTTATAAATAAATAAATACGTTTTTGTTAAAAAGTTAGAAAAACTTTACAATAAGGTGTCATTTGTTAACATGAATAAACAATGAACTATACATTTATTACACTATTTATTAATTTTTGTTAATATTAGTTAATAAAAATACAGTTGTTTATTTTTTGTTCATTTTAGTTCAGAGTGCATTACCTAATATTAAGAAACACAACTTGTGATTTTAATAACGCATTAGTAAATGCTGAAATTAACATTAACTAAGATTAATAAATGCTGTTTTTCTTAGTTCATGTTAACAAATGTACTTAACTAATAAACCTTATTGTAAATTGTAAACAAAAATCATGAATGCTGATGTGGTGCTCAATTTCTTCTTATCTTCACGGTTGAAAATAGTTTTTATAAATACATATTTTATAAAAATGGAAAATGCTTGTTTTTATCAGGACTGTTTGATGAACAGAAATGACAAAACAACATTTTTTTTGCACCAATGTAAAAATATTTACTTTTTGATCAATTTAATGTTTCCTTGTTGATTAAAAGTATTCAGTTCTTTAAAAATAAACTCTTACTGATCCCAATTGTATTTAGACTGTTTATACTTATAACTTTGTGATTTTAATAATGCATTAGCAAATGCTTAAATTAACATTAGCTTAGATTAATAAATGCTGTTTTTCTTAATTCATGTTAACTAATGTACTTAACTAATGTTAACTAATAAACCTTATTGTAAATAAATTGTGAACAAAAATCATTATGTTATGTTAAAAAATAATTGTTGAAAATAATTTTTCTAAATACATTTTATAAAAATAGAAAATTCTCATTTGTTTTTCTGGACTGTTTGATGAACAGAAAGGACAAAACATTTTTTTTGCAACAATGTAAAAATATTTACTTTTGATTAAAAGTATTCAGTTCTTAAAAAGAAACTCAATCCCAAACTGTATTGTACATTGTATTTTGACTTATTATACTTATACTTTATTGGCAGTAAAGCTCTTTATGATTCGGATTCTGATTATAACTTTGTGATTTTAATAATGCATTAATAAATGCTGAAATTAACATTAACTAAGATTAATAAATGCTGTAGTAGTATTGTTCATTCTTAGTTTGTTAACTAATGTAGTTAACTAATGAAGCTTATTGTAAAGCATTACCCAAAATATCCAGCTATTTTTACATTTTATATTTGTTTTTGCTGTTTTTAGTGCATTGAGAGACTCTCTCTTATATATATATATATATATATATAATTGATAGTATAGAATTAATACATAATAATAAATAAAGCAGAGCAAAAAATCTCTGTGCCAAGATATCTTCCACAGCTTTTTGTACACATTTTTCACGTCTGTCTTTCATCTGTGTGTATTTTTGTTTTAAATGCGTGAAGATTCTGTGATGTTTATGGGTTTGCAGAAAAAAAGAAGCCTGCGACAAAAAAAAAAAAAAGCGGACGTGGGGATACAGGAGAAACATGCTGCATTGCCCAGGGCAGTATGGGTAATAAAGTCATTAATTCAGCTGATTAAGTTGGCCTTTGGGTTAAAGAAAAATCATATCCGTCTCCTTCTCAGATGTAACTGGGGACGCACAGAAGAGGCGAAAATGCCAGCTAATTAGCAGACGAAAAGAGAGGGAATGAGCACGGAGGGAGGGAACGACGGATTGGGGGGACAGAGAGGTGCTTCTACTGAACTCTTAATGAGACATCTTTGGGGGTGAGGGGGTGACACGCTCATCAAACCACACACACACACAGACACACGCATATCTCAAAGACGTGTGCTTCCTCAGAGCCGCACGATGCTAACTAATGATCCGCAACTAGAGCGAGAGCGAGAGGGGTAAAATGTCAGTTGATGCACGGTTTTAATGAGCTTGTTGTGAAAGGCGAGCATGGCGAGGGAAAGAAAATTACAGCGAAAAACATCGACAGGACTGACCCATCATGCTTTGCTTGAAGACTCGAAATTGCCACGGGCTTTGCTTTATTTCCCCGTTTAATAGAGGCAACCTGTATCTCTCGAGAGGGCTTTGTGGAAGATTGCTTCATGCCATTTTCTCTCGGAGGACAAGGTCAGGGAGCTCTTTTTCACTCGATGGCAAAGTCAGAGGACAGGGGATGACAACAGATATGTCTTGTAGCACTTCTGATTTGCCCGCTATATCAGCCATGTCCTTCATCCTACCTCCCCGTCTTTTGTGAGCGCGTCCAGAGCTCTTGTTTTGAGTGACAGCGGCGCAGACGTTTTACAGGCGCGTCATGTTGACTGACAGGGTACGGCAACCTGGACCTGTCGATCACCAGAATTCAGCCAGCCGAGATGCTGGTCACACCGAACGCCTCGCATCCTGAAAAGACCACCGGGCTAACAGATGCCTGCGTTCGGTTGTCAGAACGTGCTGCTCGCTTGACATGGGCTTCCTTTATTGCTTTAATTTAAGCTGCTTAACATTCAGTGGCAAAAACATTGCCAGAGCTGCGTATTAAAACCTGACAGAGAATTCATTTGGATCAAATTACAAATTACAAGTTAAGTTAATATTATTAATGAAATTGTATTAATTATAACTAATAGTTAATAACGTTGTAATTATAATTATGAGCTAAAACACTATATGTGACCCTGGACCACAAAACCAGTCTTAAGTCGCTGGGGTATATTTGTAGTAATAGCCAAAAACACATTGTATGGGTCAAAATTCTAGATTTTTCTTTTATGCCAAAAATCATTAGGATGTTAAGTAAAGATCATGTTCCATGAAGATTTTTTGTAAAATTCCTACTATAAATATATCAAAATGTAATTTTTGATTAGTAATATGCATTGTTAAGAACTTAATTTGGAGAACTTTAAAGGTGATTTTCTCAGTATTTAGATTTTTTTACACCCTCAGATTCCAGATATTCAAATAGATGTATCTCGGCCAAATATTGTCCTATCCTAACAAACCATATATCAATAGAAAGCTTATTTATTGAGCTTTCATGTGGTGTATACATCTCAGTTTTGTAAAATTTAACCTTATGGCTGGTTTTGTGGTCCAGGGTCACATATGTGTTGTGTACACTCTAAAAAGAGCTGGGTGTTTTGAGCCAGCAGTTTTTTAGGTCGTTTTATTTAACTATTTCTTGCTTAAAATGAACCCAAAATAGGTTGGAAAATGACATTTATTAACATGTTCAATAAATTAACATTTATTAACAAGTTGAATGGTCCCACTTTACATTAGGTGGCCTTCACTACTATGTACTTACATTTAAATTAATAATTTGGTACAATGTACTTATTGTGTACATATGTGTTTTACATTGTTCTTATATATTTCAAAAAACCTTATGTAATTACATTTGTATTTAATTTCTGTAATTACCACTGTTGACCCATTCCTTACACCCTAACCACCCTTAAACCTAACCATACCACCAAACCTGTCCCTAACCTTACCCATATCCCACCTTAATAGAAGCAAAAGTGTTTTGCAATGCAATATGAACACATTAAGTACATTGTACTTATTTTTTCATGTAAGTACAGTGCCTTGTGAAATTGTTCAAACCCCTTCGTTTTTTTCACATTTTGTTATGTTACTGCCTTTTGTTAAACTACTTAAAAAAAAATTTCCCACATCAATCTACACTCCCTACTCCATAATGGCAAAGCAAAAAATAGGTTTATAACATTTGTGCAAATTTATTAAAAATAAAAAACTGAAAAGATCCCGTTGCATAAATATTCATATCCTTTTCTGGGACACTCGAAATTAAGCTCAGGAGCATTCATATTGCTTCTAGATGTTACTACACTTCAAGTGGAGTTAAACTGTGGCAAATTCATTTGAATGAGTATGAGTTAGAAAGGCACACACCTCTCAGAAAAGGTCTAACACAGAGGTCTCAAACTCAATTCCTGGAGGGCCACAGCTCTGCACAGTTTAGCTCCAACCCTAATCAAACACACCTGATCCAGCTAATCAAGGTCTTCAGGATTACTAGAAACTTCGAAGCAGGTATGAGTTGGACCTGGTTGGAGCTAAACTCTGCAGAGCTGCGACCCTCCAGGAATTCAGTTTGAGACCTCTGGTCTAACAGCTGAAAATGCATATCAGAGGACGTTTTACGTTTGACAGGTCTAGTCTTTTAAAACCTCTTTTAAAATCTCTGCGTTGTATACTTTTTAGGTAACACTTTACTATTAAAGTTATTTAGTTAAACAGTTATTTATTAGCTAACATGAACAATACTTCTACAGCATTTATTCATCTTAGTTAATGTTAATTTCAGCATTTACTAATGCATTATTAAAATCAAAAGTGTGTTTGTTAACATTAGTTAATGCACTGTGAACATGAACAATAAACGACTCTATTTTTATGAACTAACATTAACAAAGATGAATAAATAGTGTAATAAATGTATTGTTCTTTGTTTGTTCATGTTAGTTAATACATTAATCTTAACAAATATCACCTTATTGTAAAGTGTTAACATTTCTTATTTGTTCATAAATTCCCTGGTTCCATGGGAATCAAACTAATGAGCTTAGTGTTGTTAGCACCATATTTGAGGTAATTATATATGATCATATATTTAACAAAGAATTTATTGAAACTTAAACTATTTTTGTATGTCATTATTTTCCCCCAGTTGATGTTTATTTTTCTGTTTCTTTCTTGACAATGTTTAACTTGATTGAACGCAAGCAAGCCAGGTTTATTCATATGGCCTATTTGGATGCCTAATGGATAGTTATGCAACTTTATTTTAGGAAAAACAAGACCTAGTAATATAGCTTGCTAATAAGAGTTGGTAAGTATTTACTGCATTCTGTGTAAATTGCAACAATCCCAATTAAGTAGCTCAAATCAAAGCATGCATGACTTCAGCTTAAGAGCAACTGTCAAATTAAGAAGTGCATAACAAAATAATAGGCCACATACCAAATTACAATAACATAAAAAAATAAACTATGGCAATGGAGTGGTACATTAATGTTTTGTTTCTCATAAACAACTAGCTGCCCACTGAAATAAAAACTAGACTGAATTGGACTGATAAAAAGAAAAAATAATGCCCAACAGCATTAATACTCTGCATTGCCTAAGTATTATCTTGACCACACAGGAAGTTGTTTTTTATTTAATACTGACCTGAATAAGATATTTCACATAAAATATATTTACATATAGTCTACAAGAGAAAATAATAGTTTTATAGAATTGATAAAAATAACCCTGTTCAAAAGTTTACATACGCTTGATTCTTAATACTGTTATTACCTGAATGATCCACAGCTGTTTTTTTTTGTTTGTTTTGTTTTGTTTTTGTTAAGTGATAGTTGTTCATGAAACCCTTGTTTGCCTGCTGTTCTTCAGAAAAGTTCTTCAGATTTTTCTGCATTTTTGTGTATTTGAACCCTTTTCAACAATGACTGTATGATCTTTTCACACTGAGGAAAACTGAGGGACTCCAATTATAGAAGGATTTAACCATTCTTCGAAACATTTGAGATAATGTAAGTACACAAGTCAGCGAAATATATAACACTAGTGGTTCTAGTGGTTTTTGGATATATTAAAAAAAATCGTACATATTGTGTAAAAGATTAGGGTACATTTAACTTATTTTGTTTTCTAGGAAACATTTAGGTGTCTTCAGTAGCTTCTGAAGGGTAGTACTAATTAAAAGATTAAAAATATTTAAGCAAAATAAGAAAAATGTACACGTCTTCTTTCTGTGCAAAAGTTTACACCCCTGTCTCTTAATGCATTGTTTTTCCTTCTGAAGCATCAGTGAGCATTTGAACCTTCTGTAATAGTTGCATATGAGTCCCTCAGTTGTCCTCAGTGTGAAAAGATGGATCTCAAAAACATACAGTCATTGTTGAAAAGGGTTCAAATACACAAAAATGCTGAAAAACCAAAGAATTAGTGTGACCTGAAAGATTTTTCTG
The DNA here is from genome assembly GCF_049309525.1 of Garra rufa. Taxonomy (NCBI): domain Eukaryota; kingdom Metazoa; phylum Chordata; class Actinopteri; order Cypriniformes; family Cyprinidae; genus Garra; species Garra rufa. The sequence continues at coordinate 36,639,845 of NC_133369.1, forward strand.
AAGAACAGCAGGCAGTTTAACTGTTCAGGACAAACAAGGGACTCATGAACAACTATCACTAAACAACAAAAAAAAAAAAAACAGCTGTGGATAATTCAGGTAACAACACAGTATTAAGAATCAAGTGTATGTAAACTTTTGAACAGGGACATTTTTATAAATTCAGCTATTATTTTTTCTTGTATAATATATGTACTATATGTAAATGTCTTTTATGTGAAATATTACTACTAAATGAAAAATAACATGAATTTTGTATAATCCTCTTATTATGGTAAAATAATTACCATTTTGGAGATTCTGCAAGGTGTATGTAAACTTTTGACTTCAGCTGTATGTATATTAACAATAGTTCATGTTTAAATGATGTATTTTTAAAATAGGAATGTTTTGGTGTGAGCACCTAAACTGGCTGTTCTGCACTTCATCAGCTCTCTGACTAGCAGCACTATTGATATGCCTCTCACAGGAGCGCTGGTGACCTCGTGCAACTTCAATTCCGCCTGCATTGTGTTCCATTGTGTACATCTCAGGAGGGAAGCAAGAGTGGCGTGTTCGCTTCAGGCACAAGTCAAGTCCTAATAGCCCACCGCATTTTCATATCCACAGAGCGTGTGTAACTTTGTGATTGTACTTTACAAAATGGCAGGAAGCCGGGGAGTTAATCTAATTCGACATCAGACTTCTGCATTTATGTAATGCGGCTACAAACGAATTGAACATTAGTCATTTAGTGGCTGCAGAGTGATAATTCCATTTAATGTTTAATAGTTATGGGATGGTGATCACACTTGGGCAAGGAAGTAATTTCAAAAGAATGAAAAATTCCATTAAAAGAATGTTATCTGTTGAATTAGCAATGAAGGCCGGGGTCTCTGCTGGTTTGTATTTTGAGTTGACTGACATTCTGCGCACATTTCAGCATTGCACTTCCCAGCAGATCTAACTACTAAACCTGAATAGGAAAACACTACTAAATAATACAATGCTCTGTTGTTTGCTTTATATAGTTGGACAGACTTCTGTTACTTATTTAAATAACTTCTACGACTTGAAAATGTAGGTGTTTAGTAAAGAAATTGATATATAGTCTGATAAATAAGAAAATAAATATGCACTGCTTTTAGAGATATTCTGTCCAGACTGTTGGTTGATGGCACACTGGTACACATTCTGGTAAACACATCTTACCCATCCTTAAGAGGGCCCTTGTGTCACGAAAATAGACTTGAGAGATCCTCTCAGGAAACACAAACCCCTTTTGAGGTTTTGTGAGGTAAGCGTTGATATTTAGAAGCAAAAAATCTGTTTCTTGGGCTCAGCTTCTCTTACACTAGCAGTACAATCACTGCTGACAGCACAAAAGGCAAATTACAATCTAAACATCCATCATTTAGCAGTGACAGCATGAGGGCTGGGCCATAGAAAGCGAAAAAAGACAAAGCATTAAAAAAAAAAGACAAAATGTAATTAAGTATTTGTGTTACATCAGCAGTTGAGTCATATTTGTACTTGAAAGAGAAGATTTTGTAAAGATTTTGTTCCTTGATCTCACATAAGTTCAGTTGATCTGTTTGGGAGAGTCTTCAATGTAAAAAGTAACATTGTGTAACCTTAAAATTTTATTTTTAGCACAAGCTGCATGGACTGCTTTTATAGTTATGGAAAAGAGCTGCATAACAATTCTTCAAAAGTTCTCCTTTTGTGTTGTGCAAAAAACAAACAAAAACAAAAACAAAAAAAAACGGAATATTAATATGTGACCCTCACTGTAAAAAACGATTTGCTGAGTCAAGTTAAAATAATTTGTTACTCAGCTGCCTTAAAATTTTAAGTTAAATCAACTCAAATATTTAAGTTGCCACTTAGTACAACTTAACATTTCAAGTTGACTGGACTTTAAATTTTAGGGCAGCCGGGTAACACATTATTTTAACATGACTCAGCAAATAGTTTTTTCAGTGCTGCAGGATAATTTTTTTTTTTTGAAGTGTGATTTTTACATCAGCTGAATAAATTATCAAAATCAAAATATTGACATAAAAGACAAATCGATAATTTTGACCCATACAATGTATTTTTGGCTATTGCTACAAATATACCCATGTTACTTAAGACTGGTTTTGTGGTCCAGGGTTGCATATATTTATTTAAAATATTAATTCAAGTTAATTGCAATTAAATGAAAATGTATTATAATTTTTTTTAACCAATTAAGATTTTTAATTTTTGTAATTTCACAACTATTGAAATTATTAATACTATTTTATTTAAATGTGGCTAAGGTGTAAATGTAATTGCATATAAAATATGAATTATTTAATACCAATAATATTTAAAATAATATATTTTTTAATATATTTAAAGATACAATACTTTTTTTTTTAACTGAGATACATTCAATGTTACTTGACAATTTTTACACTGCATTTTGGAATGCTTGATTCTGATTGGCTGAATTCAGTTACTGATAGCACTGAAAATGACCTCTGAGAACTGATTTAGTATAATACTGTTGGAGTTCATCTTGTTGCTTGGTGGGATGTTTGGACATTGTATTGGAGTATTTTTTTCTTAGTAGCATGTATTGAGTCAGTTTCTATACTTATTTATTCTTCCTCTTGTTCTCTCATTTCACCGTTCAGTCTATCCCTCAGTCTTAGCGTAGTGCAGTGAGTGCTGGCATACAGCAGGCTCTTCCCTTCAATAATGAAAATATCACAGGAGACCCAGAGGGGGGCTGCTGACCTTTATCGGGCCGGTGCATTATCGCCACGCTTGCTTGCTCTTTCGTAAAATGCCTGGCCACACTCTTCTCCCCGGGGCAATATGGCTGAGTGACTGCAGTGGATTGAGTGCTTGTAGATCCATACCCTGTGTAAATAATTTATCACCCTCAGATGCTGCTGAGGACGGGGAGAGGGGAAATAAGCAGCAGAGTCTGTAAATGAAGAAAGGGCTTATATTTGTGCACTGCAATGCACTCAATTACTGACTGACTTAGAAACGCTGGGAGAAAATTCATAAGTAATAAGTCGAGCTTGACGGAAACAAAGCAGGGTGTGCTGTTCTCCGGTTGGGTTGCTTGATGTTGTGGCAG
>NC_133369.1:36645444-36689167 GCF_049309525.1 Garra rufa
ATGAATAGCCTCTAACCTTCAGAACCACTCCAGAACCCTGCTGTGTTCTGCTCCGGTCCCAGAGGGTTACCTGGGCAGTGGGCCAGAGCCATTGTTTGATACTGACTTCTGAAAGGCAATGAAAGTAAACCGCTGTGATTCTTTTGTCAAAAAATATGTGCTTAGATATCATATCAGAGGGGTTTGTGGTGTGTGTCTGCAAATGATGTTAAGATTTGTGTAGGAAGATCCTTGAAATTGTCAGAATATTTTTTTCTTTTAATTATAAGTGACTTAATTAAACTTGGGGCATAGTCATAAATTACATTAGTGCCATTTAATAGGCTGCAAATGTAAATAATTTAAAACAGATTGTCATAAATCAAAGAAATGCTCAACAAAAAAAGAGAACAGTTGCAATTGCAAAAATACAGTGCATTCAAGAACAGATCAAATGTTTTGACCAATTTTTACTACATTTTCATGCCCCCTGAATATTTTGATGTATGAATATCTAAACATGCAATTCCATCAAAAAAAAAAAAAAAAAAAAAATCTTGCTTCATGCATTCTTTTTTAATCAACATTTGAATGTGGGTAAGTATAAAAAAAAGCAAAAATTTTAACAAAAACTTAGAAAACCACCTTTTTGTCAGACTATGGATGGATCAGATTCAGAATGATGATCAAAACATAGATAGAGTAGAGAGCTTCCATAGTCCATCAAAAATTCCATTAATAAAGGGGAATTGTTGTCTCAATAATGACGGAAGATACAGCAAATGGCAGGGAAGGGTTGACTCATAAATGACGGAAAATTCTGTCAGACTATGTCGAAGAAGTGATGTTTCATAAATGACAGAAAATTTTGTCACTGGCAGGGAAGAATTGTCTTACAAATGACAGAAAGTACAGCAAATGGCAGGGAAGCACTGTCTCATAAATAACGGAAATTTTGTTACCAGTGGGGAAGCGGTGTCTTATAAATGACGGAAATGTTCGTCAGTAGAGGGGAAGTGTTGTCTAGTAAATGATTGAAAATAATGTCAATAGATGGGAAGTGTTGTCTCATAAATGACCAAAAATTCTGCCAATAGCAGGGAAGCATTGACTCATAAATGATGGAAAATACAGCAAATGGCAGGGAAGCGTTGACTCATAAATGATGGAAAATTCTGTCAGTGACTGGGAAGAATTGTCTCATAAATGACAGAAAATTCTGTCAATGACGGGGAAGTGATGTTTCATAAATTACAAAAAAGTTCACTGGTGGGGAAGCATTGTCTTACAAATGATGGAAAATACAGCAAATGGCAGGGAAGCATTGTCTCATAAACAAAAAAAAAATTGTCACTGGTGGAGAAGCGTTGTCTCATAAATGACAGAGACTTTTGTCAATAGAGGGGAAGTGTTGTCTCATAAATAAATTTTGTCAATAGATGGGAGGCGTTATCTCATAAATGACGTTAAATCCAGCCAGTGGCAGGGAAGCGTTGACTCATAAATGACAGAAAATTCTGTCAGTAATGGGGAAGTGTTGTCTCATAAATGATTGAAAATTTCATCAGTAGATGGAAAGCATTGTCTCATAACTGACGAAAAATTCCACCAATAGCGGGGAAGTGTTGTCTCGTAAATTATGAAAAATTTTGTCAATTGAGAGGAAGCATTGTCTCATAAATGACAGAAAATTCTGTCAATGACGGGGAAGTGTTGTCTTATGAATGATGGAAAATTTGTCACTGGTGGGGAAGCATTGTCTCATAAATGACAAAAAATTTGTCACTGGTGGAGAAGCATTGTCTCATAAATGACAGAGACTTTTGTCAATAAAGGGGAAGTGTTGTCTCGTAAATGATTGAAAATTTTGTCAATAGATGGGAAGCGTTGTCTCATAAATGACAGTAAATTCCATCAATGATAGGGAAGTGTCTCATAAATGGCGGACAAATTTTGTCACTGGTGGGGAAGCGTTGTCTCATAAAGAATGGAAAATTCCGCCAATGGCTGGGAAGTGCTGTCTCATAAATGCTGATAATTTTGTCACTGTTGAGGAAGCACTGTCTCATAAATGACGGAAAATAATGTTTATGGTGGGGAACGTTGTCTAATAATCGACAAAAAATTCTGTCAATACAGGGGAAGAGTTGTCTCATAAATGAAGGAAAATTACGTCAAAGGCAGGGAAAGAGTTAAGAGTGCAGATTTGGAACAATGTTAGAAGATTAAATAATATTTTCAATATTGTGTGCACTACTTGAATTATCTGTGCAGACCAGTTAAAACTTAAAACTGCATTACACCTTTACCGCCTGCACCCATTTCCAGCTTGAAGTCTTCAAACGAAGGCCTCTGCAGAGGGGAGACACACTGCTCTGCTCTAAGAGCACAAACCAGGAGAACCCAATTAGCAGTGATTTGTGGCAAAGGAGGAGATAGGGACGTGAACAAATGACGACGGGTGAGAGAAGAGACAGAGCAGTGATTAATGTGGAAGCTGTAAAGCACGGAAATGGGAAAGACAGGACAGAACAGTGGGACGCTGTCTGACAGGTACCACCTGACACACCTGCTACGAGAAGAAAAGAACAGAACAAAAGGGAATTGGCTTCACTGATCCACTGGGACTGTTTTTGTAAATAGGTTAAGAAAATGGAACATTTCCTTAACGGAGAGAAAAGCTAATGAACGTACTAGTGGCAGGCCGATAGCCATTTTGAGGTTGTGTTGGCTGGCAACTGTGCTCGATTTGGTCATTTGGTCAAGCGAGAGTTCCAAAATACACAGAGAAAGTCTTATCAATGAATACTACACTTTTTAATGTCATAATTTGCTTATACTATAAGCAAAAAGCTATTTACACAGACTTAACTCACCATTGGACAGATATTTTTTGTTCTTTAGTACAAATAGCAAATTATTAATAAATAAATGCATCTTTGGTGAGCATAAGAGACTTAGAAGAACCATTCTTGCCTAAATGGTTCCATAAAGAACCTTTGAAATCTGAAGAACTTTTCTGTTTCACAAAAGCTTCTTTGTGGCGAAAGAAGGTTTTTCAGATTATAACAAGGTAAGAAAGATATTGTTCTTTAAAGAACCTTTGACTGAATGGTTCTTTGTGGAACCAAAAATGGTTCTTCTATGGCATCACTGTGATGAACCTTTTAAAGCACCTTTATTTTTAAGAGAGATCTTACTTTTGCCAAAACTTTAAACATTCCTTTTAAAATAAATACAGTTGAAGTGATTCGAAAATCAAGATTTGTTCTGGGCACTTTTCCTTTCATTGACTTCCAATAATTGAAGAAGTTTCAATTCGCACATTCCGCTTTGTTACAAAGATCAAGTTTTGCTTACTCTAAAGTGTGAATTCGTATAATGTGAAGACGTTTGACCAATGAGTACAATATTTTTGAATTGTGTTATTATTATTTGTTATATGTTAAGTTTGTGCATTTACAAAAAGATGTTGAATATTATGATCAATGCCGTATCCAAAGACATTTTGTACGCTCAAGTCTAGTGTGACCACAGCATTAGATTTACTCAATAATAAAACAATAAAAAAACTCATTAATTCTGCAATGATTTACACTACCAGTCAAGAGATGTAGTTTCATTCTACTAAAAATAATGTTAACCATTTAAAAAGTAATAAACATGTATACAAACTCACAACGTCATTAGAGGAAAGAGTCTTCTATTTAGTTACTAAACGACTTCCACATTGGCACAGCGCAATGATGGTTTTGGAGGCTTCTCAAACAGTCTGGGTCTCTTTTTAGTCCTATAGGTCATTAACTGAAGGGAAAACACAGCCTTGTGATGGAGTCAAACACTCAGCCTGGCACTGAATTTGTTAGCTAAATATTCCTGCCGTGTCTGGCTACCCGGAACGCTGTTCTGTGGCTGTCATGGTGATGGGTCGGTATGTGGAGTATCCCGTGGAGGACTGTTCACTCAGCTAATTAAAATGCAGCAGATAGTTATGGGGCCGATACGCCGCCTCTCCCTCACCAGCACTGACTTACAGTCTCTCTCTCTCCCTCTTTCTCATTCTGGCAACACTAATTGACCAGGGGAAGCACAGCGGCAGTTCTCTCTCTTTTCTTTTCCTTTCCTCCATCCCTTCCTTTTTCTTTGTATCTCTCCTCTTCTTTTCTCTCTAATGGAAGCTGTTCTGCTGGCCTTCTCTCTCCTGTCTGGCTCGGCTAATTAAAACTACGCTGAGACAGAAAGCCGAAGAGAAGGCACATATATATTCTGCTGTCTGATTATCCAAAGAATTCGAGAGCAGACTGTTCGACAAGACCAAAGCAAATACCTTTCTCTTGTTCTGCGTTGCTTTTGATCACAAGTGATTCACTGCTACATAAAACCAATTACATCAGTTTTATAAAAAAAGATCTTGCTTTTGCCAAACCTTTATACTTTTCTTTTAAAATAAATACTGTTGAGGTGATTCAAAAGTCAAGATTTGTTCTGGTCACTTCTAATAATTTGAAGAAGTTTCAATTCTCACATTTCACTTTGTTACAGAAATGAAGTTTTGCTAACTCTGAAACCGTATCACGTGAAGATGTTTGACCAATAGAAGATCATTTTGTGACCTATAAATGGCGACTTTAAAACTGCAGGTGTGTAGTCTTGCAGAGAAATGGAGTTATTATTTGTTATATGTTAAGTTCGTGCATTTACAAAAAGATGTTGAATATTATGACCAATGCACTATCTAAAGAAATTTTGTATGCTCAAATAGTGTGACTGCAGCATTAGATTTACTCAATAATGAAATAATAAAACATATTTAATTCTGCCATGATTTACACTACCAGTCAAATTTTTTGAACAGTAAGTTTTCTAATGATTTTTTTTAAAAGAAGTCTGCATTTATTTGTTCCAAAATACAGCAAAAGCAGTTATATTGTGAACTATTTTTTACTTTTTAAAATAACTGCTTTCTATTTGAATATATTTTAAAATGTAATTTATTCCTGTGATCAAAGCTAACTTTTAACATCAGTAACCATTCTAATTTGCTGATTTGCTGTTCAAGAAACATTTTTTATTATTATTGTTATCAGTATTTAAAACAGTTGAGTACATTTTTGGTTTTCAGGATTCTTTGATGAATAGAAAGTTCCAAAGATCAGCATTTATCTGAAATAAAAAGCTTTTGCAACTTTCTACACTATACTATTTAAAAGTCAGTATAATTTTTAGGAAATATATTATAGAAATTAATACTTTTATTTAGAAGTGATGCTTTAAACTGATCAAAAGTGATGATAGAGACATTTATAATGTTACAAAACATTTCTGTTTCAGATAAATACTGTTCTTCTTAACTTTCTATTTATCAAAGAAACCTGAAGAAATTCTACCCAGCTGTTTTCAACATAATAATAATAATAATAAATGTTTTTTTGAGCAGAAAATCAGAATATTAGAATGATTTCTGAAGGATCATGTGACTGGAGTGATGATGCTAAAAATTCAGCTTTGAAATCACAGGAATAAACTACATTTTAAAATATATTTAAATTGAAAATATTAAGTAGTAAAAAATATTTTTAAAATGCTGTACTTTGAATCAAATAAACAGGCTTGGTGAGCAGATGAAGCTTCTTTAAAAAAACATCTTACTGTTCAAAAACTTTTGACTGGTAGTGTACATACAGTAAGTATTAGTTAGGGCTGGGCGATATGGAGCAAAAAATATATCTCAATATATTTTGCTATATCTCGATATACGATATGTATCTCGATATCTTTACAGGATAAATAACCCCCCAAAAACTACTGCAAAAACAAATATGCCAAATACCAAAGTCTTTTTTATTGAAACTCAGAGGTAGGCAGTTCAGAACAAAGTGCTTCTGCGAATTTTCTTTTAATATATAAATAAACCCTTTTAATTTTTGGCAAACAAACAGAGGTTTACTGTTAAAATCAATACATGGAAGAAAAATTATATTCAGTTTAAAACGTTTAAATAATAATTGTAGTATTTTTTTCTACAATTTAGTGGTGAATCTTGTTTTATGTAAATTATTTAAAACACCTACATTATACTGTACAAAAGTAATACAAGACTAATATTGTTCTGTTTCATGTTAAACCGTACTTTTATTTTGACAGGTTGCCGTGAAGTTTCTGTGTGTACAGTATGCATAGACTGTAAGACAGTATGATATGATGCTAGTTTTCTCAAATGAAACGGTAAAAGTGATTTGAATTAAGTGACAGACCAACTTTTGATTTATTAATCCAAAAATCAACGAATTCCGTGGCATTCCGCGCTATAGACGCTTTTCCTGAACACGGAAGTAAGTCCGACTCTTAACTGAAAGAATGCTTTGCATTTCCGTTCTGCATTGTTTCTAGTCAAATTAGGGTATATTCCAAGCTAATAACTGATGTTAAACGTATTAAAATGTTTTTAAAAAGCACATGGCTCCATAGCGCCATCACTTGGCAATGTCGCAATGACCGTCATTTGTCAGTGCCTCACTTTAGTGAGTGTGTAGATGACACGAAGCAGCGGACGTCAGCTACATTAAAAAAAGATGGACGCTATTTGAATGGGTTCCTATGGAAACCGGAACAGAAAAGCATTCAATCTGACGTTAGAATTCGTAATGGCGACGCTCATCGTTTACTCAGGAAAAAGGTCTATAGTAAATTCTGTTTTTATGAATGGAGTGCACGATCTATTGTGATCTGGCGCTATATCGAAAATAAAATGAACTTGACGTTCAAGGGGGGCGGGGGTGCCGTTGGTAGGGGAAACACTGGTATACATATATTCACGGCAGTAGACATATGTCTGTTGTTCGTCCGACGCCTTAAAACCAAAGTATCTCCATATAATGGAGCCAGTTGTCCTTTTTTTTGCGACGAGTTCTGTAGCCTCCGGGCTGGTTGCGGGCGCCGCCATGTTGAATGAGACGACAGGCGGAACAAAAGCAAAGAGGCGGGGGCGAGCACAGCACAGAGAAGGCAAACAAGCAAAGTGGCGAAAATTAAATATAAACATTATATCGATATATACCATATGTCAAAATTCATATCGAGTTTAAAAAATATCTCGATATATTTTAAATATCGAGATATCGCCCACCCCTAGTATAAGTTCTTAGAGATAAAAAGTTAAAAGTTGTTATTTTTTACAGTACATCTCATTTGTGTTTCATCTGTTTGTAAGCATTTACAACATTTTTCTTCTGGCAAACACAAAATGTGATATTAAGCAGAATATCCAAGCCATATTTTCTATAATAATGACAGTAGGGGGTGAATATTAATGCAAAGCTCAGAAAAAGGACAAAAAAGCAACATAAAAGTGTGAATTAGTCCATATTACATTTTTGTGAGAATCAAAATGATATGTTGGTTAACTTTTTAAAATTTTTTTACATTTTATTTTAATATTTTTTTGTTTTTTAATTTTAATTTCTTGTGTATCGATTGTAATTATTTTATGATTTTAAATTACTTTTTATGTAAAACGCTTTGAAATACATTTGTGTATGAAATGTGCTATATAAATGATCTTGCTTTGCCTTGTTTTTGTCACTGATAGTCTTACCTAGTAAGTACCTGATAGTACCTGTGGTGCTTTTGGATGAATTAGATAATTTAGTGATGCTAAAAACCATTTATGTGTGTCACATGGTTATGGGTGATATTTTTAGAAGCATTTTATAATACTTTGATGGTGCTTTTTGTCCTTTTGTCCTTTATCTCATTTTTTTGTTTAGTAAAAAGAGACAGCAGGGTTAGTAAATGATGGCAAATCTAATTACAAAATTTTCGTTTCTTAGGTTGTTTCATTGATTTTTTTAACCAAATGAAAGCCAGAGAGTTTCACCACTGAAAAACCCCCTAACCTTTTATTTTTCAGTCTTATCTTTCTTTCTACTCCCTCACCTTTCCGTGGATTCTTTGGAACGAGAGGGTGCCACTGCACTCCTCTGCCTTTCTTAAACCCCCTCTGATAAGTCACAGATCCTCGAGCACGGAAGGGGGGATGGGAATGAAGTGAAGCAGGTGAACTCTGGCTGGTGTCCAGGGAGGGAAAGGCGGGCAGTTTGTAGGTCAGTACTGATGGGATACACGGAGGAGTGAAGGCCTTGCCCGCGTTCTCGGTGCTCGCGGTTCCAGCCCAGTCTCCAATTACCGATGGAACTCGCGCATCTCTCTCTGTCTTCCTTTCTCCTCTCATCCTCCTTGAAACCATGCCAGAAAAGGCCTCCCTAAAGACACAGGGAGACAGAAACAAGACAAAGATTTTCAGGATCGGTGGAGGGGAAAAGAAAGGTTGTGAAATATTAAACATGACGAGGTCTCATTGGAATGAAGTGGCATGTTTTCCTTTCGGATATTTCTGGGTCTTCTGAAACATACAAGCGGCAGCATAACAGCCACGCTATATGTGTCAGTAATTAGTCGACTGGAATATTTACTGAAAACATTTTATAACAATAATGTCCTAGATAAGTCTACAGATGATTTTAGATAAAAAGTTACTGCAAGTTCCACTGTCGTTGTTATTTTGGCCTATTTTCATAGTTTCTTGGGTAACACTTTACAATAAGGTTCATTAGTTAAACATTAGTTAATGTATTAACTAACATGAACTAACCATGAGCAATACATTTGTTAATGTATTTACTAATCTTTATTAACGTTAGTTAACGGAAATACAGTTGTTCATTGTTTGTTCATGTTAGTTCACACTGCATTAACTAATGTTAACAAAATTTTAATAATGTATTAGTAAATGTTGAAATTAACATTAACAAAGATTAATAAATGCTGTATAAGTCCAGTTCATTATTAGTTCATGTTAACTAATATGGTTAACTAATGTTAACTAATGAACCTTATTGTAAAGTGTTACCGTTTCTTGTCATTAGAATCCACTGTAAAATGCAATACTTTATTCATACAATGAAGTATTTAGAAATTTACAATGAAATCAATGCAGGATAGTCAATTAATGGTACTCAAAATAATCTTTTAATCTTTGTTAATGTTAATTTCAACATTTACTAATACATTATTAAAATCTTGTTAACATTAGTTAATGTAGTGTGAACTAACATGAACTAACAATGAACAACTGTATTTTTGTTAACTAACGTTACTAAAGATTGGTAAATACAGTAACAAATGTATTGCTCATGGTTAGTTCATGTTAGTTAGTACATTAACTAATGTTTAACTAGTGAACCTTATTGTAAAGTGTTAGCATTATTATTTATAATTTACTTTTAAGTCTAATCATAATTTGCGATATACACTGTATATAGCAATATTATATATTAAGATGCAGAAATAATTTACAAAATATATTTATTTTATAATGTGCTTTTATGTCTAATCATAATTTGCAATATACACTATAAATAGCAATATTGTATGTTAAGATGCAGAAATAATTTACAAAATAATAATAATAATATTTATAATTTACTTGTAAGTCTAATCATAATTTGCGATAAACACTATATATAGAATTTTGCATGTTAGGATGCAGAAATAATTTACACAATAAATAATACTATTATTTCATAATTTACTTTGAAGTCTAATCATAATTTGCGATAAACACTATATATAGAATTTTGCATGTTAGGATGCAGAAATAATTTACAAAATAAATATTAATTTATAGTTTACATTTAAGTCTAATCATAATTTGCGATATACACTGTATATAGCAATACTGTATGTTAGGATGCATAATATAATTATTATAGGTCACAGTTTAGTTCTCATTTAATTAATTCAGCACTACAGTAAAATGTACTGTGCAAGTACATTAACTAGTTGCCAGCAATATACAGTTGACGCTGAATTCTGTTGGCGCACCAGTTGAGATTCAGGAGCTGTGAGATTCTTCCAGTCTCCAGAGTAAAGAGAAGAGATTTCACTTCTTCAGCAGACCGTAGGGCAAACATGGGCCTTTTCATTTAAATATTAATTCCACCACTGAAGTAAGCAAGCATGACGAGGATGCAATTATAACCTAAATAAGCCTTTGATAAGTCTTGCTACAAAGAGGGAATGGGTTAGTAAATAAACATGTTTTAAATGCTGTTGTGCCTGTTTATGTTTATAGGGAGATCCGAGCTCCTAAAGTAGCCATTAAACACTTGGAGAGAGCATTAGTGCCACGCTTTAATATAAAGTTTATAGAGGGAGAAAGAGAGCGACCTTAAAAAAATATGGAATGCCAGCTTTTCACTCATCATCTGAGTTGTTTAGTATGATTGTATGTGTGTATGAGGCATTAATGTGCATGTGCGGGCCTGCCGCACGCGCTCGCCGTGCATGTTAAGTGCATGTGTGCGTGTGTGTGCCAGCCCATGTGTTTATTGGTGGCGGGCCAGTTGTCTCTGGCTTGTTTTGCTCGGTCGATAATTTCCTCATTTGCTAGCGGGAAAATAGCTAATTAAAACCCTCTTCAGCTAACAGCCTGTTTGGGAGTATGCTAATGCAGTACTGGGCTGGCTTCTGTTCCTGCCCCATTCCCAACACACGCCTGTTTCCCCCCATTATAAAGGTGGTTTGGGACATTGATTCAGTGCTCACATCACTGCTGCAAGCCAAAAAGACGATTTTCTTAATTCTGAAGGAAACTCTTTAAAGCAGCGTGATTAGCAACTGTCATTACATTGTAATAAACAGTGAATTGGAGGCTTATTACACAATTACACTGTATTTCCCATTGTATTATACTATAAATGTTTTTTAATTGTAAATTAGAAGAAACATTATTGAAGTATGTTGTTTAAGAAAATACTACTCTTTTTTTGACAACAAAATTTACATTTATTTCAATGTGTTACTTGCCATTTCTTTGTAATTGTTTGTGAAACCATTGTTTTTACACCAATTATTTTTCACTGTGTAATGCAATCACATAAATGTCAATATTTTTTAAAGCATGATTATTAACTATGTTATTACATTGTAATAAGCAGTGTATTGGAGGCTTATTACACAATTGCACTCTATTTCCCATTATCATGTATATTTATATATAATATAAATAAAAAAAATCATTAATAAAAGAAACATTATTGGAGTATGTTGTTCAAGAAAATACTACAATTTCTTTTTAGTATAATATTTACTTTAATAATGTTTTACTTGCCATTTCTTTGTAATTGTTTGTAAAACTAGCAATTTCTAAATGAAAATTGTTTCTACAACAATTAATTTTCACTGTGTAATACAATCACTTAAATGTCAATATTTTTTAAAGCGTGATTATTAACCCATTATTTCCCATTATTATGTATATTTATATATAATATAAAATATTTTAAAAATCTTAAATAAAAGAAACATTATTGGAGTATGTTGTTCAAAAAATACTACAATTTCTTTTTAACTATAGCATTTACTTTAATAATGTGTTACTTGCTATTTCTTTGTCATTTTTTGTGAATATTACTAGCAGTTTCTGAGTGGAAATTGTTTCCACACCAATTATTTTTCACTGTGTAATACAAGCACATAAATGTTAGTATTTTTTAAAGCGTGATTATTAACTATGTCATTACATTGTAATATGCAGTAAATTGGAGGCTTATTACACAATTGCACTCTATTTTCCCACTATTATGTATATATATGTATGTATATATATATATATATATATATATATATATATATATATATATATATATATGTATATATATATATATATTGTGACAAGTCGGCTGCCTCCCCCCTAAATATCATCACCACCCCGTCCCTTATTCGCCGCCCTTCTCCAGGCTCCCGACGGGAGTGGGTGTGTAGGGGAGAGGAGGGGCGCGAAAACATCCCGGGCTGGCGGCGTGTGATGGGGAGCACCTGAATGGAATGAAGCCTCATCACCGCCGCTGTTTAAATGCCGAGCGCGCCTCTCCTCAGGAGACCGGTCTCTCCGCAGGAAGATGCCGCCGCCCCTAGCGCCCCGGTCCCAAGCGGGGGAGCGTGTGCAGCCGCCGGACTCCGCCCCTTTCCTGGACCCTTCCCTACCGAACACTGCCCTCCTTCACGAAACCCCCTTCACACGAGGACGCCAGATTCCCCTGTTTATTTTGGACACTTATTTCCCCCTTTGGACACTCTTCCTTTCATTTTCTGTTTAATAAAAGCCTCTCCGAGGCCTGACGCCACACCCACTGTGTCTGTCGTTCGTCCCTCCCGCCACAATATATATATATTCTATATAAAATATTAAATAGAAACATTATTGGAGTATGTTGTTCAAGAAAATACTACAATTTCTAGAATACAATTTACTTTAATAATCTGTTACTTGCCATTTCTTTGTAATTGTTTGTGAAACAAGCAATTTCTAAATGAAAATTGTTTCTATACCAATTATTCTTTACTGTGTAATAAAATCACATAAATGTCAGGTTTTTTTTAAGTGTGATTATTATTTATGTTATTACATTGTAATAAGCAGTGAATTGGAGGATAAATAAAAGAAACATTATTGGAGTATGTTGTCCAAGAAAATACTAAACTTTATTTTTACTCTAAAATTTACTTTAATAATGTGTTAATTGCCATTTCTTTGTAATTGTTTGTGAATTTTACCTGCAGTTTCTGAGTGGAAATTGTTCCCCCCCCCCCCCACCGCCAGGTCACTAATAGCAAATTGCAAAATAGCAAAATAATAATTAAATATAAAAAAAGCAATAAAATTAATAGAGACAATTTACAGTTATAGAAACAGTTGAGTTTACATACACCTTGCAGAAACTGCAAAATGTTAATTGTTTTACCAAAATAAGAGTGACCATACAAAATGCATGTTATTTTTAATTTAGTACTGACCTGGATAAAAATATATATTTACATATAGTCCACAAGAGAAGATAATAGTTGACTAAACAAACCATAACTAAACAAAAAACAAAAAGCTGTTGATCATTCAGGTAACAACACAGTATTAAGAATCAAGTATATGTAAACTTTTGAACAGGGTCATTTGTATAAATTCAACTATTGTTTTCTATTGTAGACTATATGTAAAAGTCTTTTATGTGAAATATCCTATTTAGGTCAGTACTAAATAAAAATAATATGTATTTTGTATGATCCCTCTTATTTTGGTAAAATAACATTTTAAAGATTCTGCAAGGTGTATGTAAACTTTTGACCTGAACTGTATGTATCTGTAAACTATTTACATATATTACAAACACACACACACACACACACACACACACACACACACACACACACACTGAAAACATAATCCTAATTACAATCTAATTATTCTGTTTATCCTAATCCTTCACAGATAGGGGGAAATAATAACAACTAATTAACCTTGTATTGTGAAAAAGTGAAAAATTGTGCCTTGAAATAGATTTAAGAAAGCTGTATTTTTACACTTTTAATTCTCTTATGTATTCACCTTGCATCGAGTATTAGGTCCTTCAAATTGCTGGTAATAATGCAGATTTTTATAAACGAAACTTGTGAGCTCGTTTGCCTGGGAAATGAAAGTTTTATTCTTGATGTTAGTGTTCATGCCTTGGGGTGAACTTGCTGAAATCTGACAGTACAACACTAGAGAGTACAACTGCAAGGCTGTAGTAATTAGCTGTTTTTTACGACTGATATTTTTTATTGATGTGTTGTTTTTCTTCACTGACTTCCTTTGTAATGCCGTGATGAAAGAGGCAGTCGAAGAGAAGAGATCGAGCCGAACAAAAAAGATTACAGCTTTCATGTCCTTGCCGCTCTTTCATCAAAACTTTGTGTTGTTCATTAAGGTCACCCGACTTTTCTTTTTGTCTTCTTTTCCTCGAGCTTGTTTTGCTTATTTGCTGGGTTACATTTGACAAACCTCAATTAAGTTTGGTTGCAGAATTAATTGTGCTGAAACTGATGTCTGGCTGATGGCAGAAATATCTGTTTTCTTGTTTCTGAATCACATCCTTTATGACACTTCTAACTAGGTCACACATCATCAGTTTTTAGTAAGAGATATTATCTTTTGTCTTACACAGAAATGGATCGGCGCAGGAACTGGCATTCATAACTAATGCATTCCGGAAACTCGGAGCGGTACCTCATCCACAATTCCCCATCATGATGGTACGTTTGAATAATGTGCAGCAATGATTCACTTAAGCTTTTCCATTTCAACTGGCTTACTGAAAGAGAAAGCTTTGGAATGATCATTTAAGAATAATTATACAGTTGTACACTGACATTTTTTACATTTCATGTGTTTGACAGACGCTTTTATCTTAAGTGACCTGCATATAACTGCAGGTAAGATACAATTTTTATTTGCAATTACCAGCTACTGTTGTTTCTACCAGTACAGATAAAAAAATAACACATTTCAATAAGGCTTGTTATAATGATTGAGTTATTTTTTATTTTCTATATATACATAAATGAACAAAGAACAATAGTATGTTTATAACATTCATTGAAAAATATGGTTAAAGTGTTCTGTCGAATGTACTGACAAGCAATTATGGTAAACTAAAATATGTTTTAATGCTATTTTTATTTAAAATTGTATTTCATGTTTACTTAAATTTGTAATCACACATTTGTAATGGTAAAGTTACAATTTAGTACATTTAAAATATACAGACGTTAAATATAATATCAAATAACATACACTACCAGTCAAAAGTTTTTGAACAGTAAGATTTCTTATGGTTTTTTTCTGCTCACCAAGCCTGCATTTGTTTGATCCAAAGTACAGCAAAAACAGTAAAATTGTGAAATATTTTTACTATTTTAAATAGCTGTTGTTTTATTTGAATATATTTTAAAATGTAATTTATTCCTGTGATTTCAAATCTGAATTTTTAACATGATCCTTTAGAAATCATTCTAATATTCAGATTTGCTGCTCAAAAACATTTATTATTATTATTATTATTATTATTATTATTATTTTAATATGTTGAAAACAGCTGAATACAATTTTTCAGGTTTTTTTTATTTATCTAAAATTGAAGTAGTTTGTAACATTACAAATGTCTAAATGTCTTTATCATCGATTTTGATCACTTTAAAGCATCCTTTCTAAATAAAAGTATTAATTCCTGCAAAAAAAAAAAACATATATACTGACTCCTAAAACTGCTTTTTATTTCAGATAAACGCTGATCTTTTGATCTTTCAATTCATCAAAGAATCCTGAAAAAAACTCAACTGTCTTAAATATTGATAATAATAATAATGATGATCATTTTTTTTAAACAGCAAATTTTAGAATGATTTCTGAAGTAATAATGCTGAAAATGTAGCTTTATTCCAAGGGGGGAAATAATAACAACTAATTAACCTTGTATTGTGAAAAAGTGAAAAATTGTGCCTTGAAATAGATTTAAGAAAGCTGTATTTTTACACTTTTAATTCTCTTATGTATTCACCTTGCATCGAGTATTAGGTCCTTCAAATTGCTGGTAATAATGCAGATTTTTATAAACGAAACTTGTGAGCTCGTTTGCCTGGGAAATGAAAGTTTTATTCTTGATGTTAGTGTTCATGCCTTGGGGTGAACTTGCTGAAATCTGACAGTACAACACTAGAGAGTACAACTGCAAGGCTGTAGTAATTAGCTGTTTTTTACGACTGATATTTTTTATTGATGTGTTGTTTTTCTTCACTGACTTCCTTTGTAATGCCGTGATGAAAGAGGCAGTCGAAGAGAAGAGATCGAGCCGAACAAAAAAGATTACAGCTTTCATGTCCTTGCCGCTCTTTCATCAAAACTTTGTGTTGTTCATTAAGGTCACCCGACTTTTCTTTTTGTCTTCTTTTCCTCGAGCTTGTTTTGCTTATTTGCTGGGTTACATTTGACAAACCTCAATTAAGTTTGGTTGCAGAATTAATTGTGCTGAAACTGATGTCTGGCTGATGGCAGAAATATCTGTTTTCTTGTTTCTGAATCACATCCTTTATGACACTTCTAACTAGGTCACACATCATCAGTTTTTAGTAAGAGATATTATCTTTTGTCTTACACAGAAATGGATCGGCGCAGGAACTGGCATTCATAACTAATGCATTCCGGAAACTCGGAGCGGTACCTCATCCACAATTCCCCATCATGATGGTACGTTTGAATAATGTGCAGCAATGATTCACTTAAGCTTTTCCATTTCAACTGGCTTACTGAAAGAGAAAGCTTTGGAATGATCATTTAAGAATAATTATACAGTTGTACACTGACATTTTTTACATTTCATGTGTTTGACAGACGCTTTTATCTTAAGTGACCTGCATATAACTGCAGGTAAGATACAATTTTTATTTGCAATTACCAGCTACTGTTGTTTCTACCAGTACAGATAAAAAAATAACACATTTCAATAAGGCTTGTTATAATGATTGAGTTATTTTTTATTTTCTATATATACATAAATGAACAAAGAACAATAGTATGTTTATAACATTCATTGAAAAATATGGTTAAAGTGTTCTGTCGAATGTACTGACAAGCAATTATGGTAAACTAAAATATGTTTTAATGCTATTTTTATTTAAAATTGTATTTCATGTTTACTTAAATTTGTAATCACACATTTGTAATGGTAAAGTTACAATTTAGTACATTTAAAATATACAGACGTTAAATATAATATCAAATAACATACACTACCAGTCAAAAGTTTTTGAACAGTAAGATTTCTTATGGTTTTTTTCTGCTCACCAAGCCTGCATTTGTTTGATCCAAAGTACAGCAAAAACAGTAAAATTGTGAAATATTTTTACTATTTTAAATAGCTGTTGTTTTATTTGAATATATTTTAAAATGTAATTTATTCCTGTGATTTCAAATCTGAATTTTTAACATGATCCTTTAGAAATCATTCTAATATTCAGATTTGCTGCTCAAAAACATTTATTATTATTATTATTATTATTATTATTATTATTATTTTAATATGTTGAAAACAGCTGAATACAATTTTTCAGGTTTTTTTTATTTATCTAAAATTGAAGTAGTTTGTAACATTACAAATGTCTAAATGTCTTTATCATCGATTTTGATCACTTTAAAGCATCCTTCTGTCACGGATTGCAGGAGGGTGAGGAGCCTCAGGGAGAACAAATGGAATCCGGAATTTCAAACAAACAACTTTTAATGAATCAAAAGGGAGAACACAACCTCTTTACACTACATTAATGACTTTAAGACAAGACAAAGAAACTCAGAAAGGGAAGCACTATAAATACTAACCAAACGAGAAACTAATGAGGATAATTACTAGACACAGGTGAACAGAATAACCAATTAACTTAACAAGAACAGGAAACAGACCATAAAAGGAAAGACAGGAACTAAGGCTGGGGGAAAACACGGAACATGGATTGTGACAGTACCTCCCCCTCCCGGTAGGCGCGTCTCGCGCCGTGATGGAAACACCGGGGAGGGGGGGCGGGCGCCCTGGAGGCCGTTACGGAGCAGGACCTTGCTGGGTTGGGAAGGCCTCCAGGGCGGAACAGGAAGCCATGGCGGGTCAGGCGGCCACGGCCGGACAGGTAGTTCGGGTGGCCATGGTGGGTCAGGAGGCCACGGCCGGACAGGTAGTTCAGGTGGCCATGGCGGGTCAGGCGGCCACGGCCGGACAGGTAGTTCGGGTGGCCATGGTGGGTCAGGAGGCCACGGCCGGACAGGTAGGTCGGGTGGCCATGGCGGATCAGGAGGCCATGGCCGGACTGGCAGTTTAGGTGGCCATGGCTGGGTAGTCCCCGTGGCCCAGGCCTCGGTCCTCGGCCAGGCCACGTGGACTCGGGTTATATAGCCCCCCCCCAAAATTTTCTTTGGGAAATTTAACAGTTCATAGGGGGGAGGCTCTGGAAGGCTGGCCGGGATCAGCTGAGGCTCTGGACGGCAGGACGGGACCAGTTGAGGTTCTGGACGGCCGCATGGGACCAGCTGAGGATCTGGAAGGCGCTCTGGAGGAGCGGGCTCAGGACGGCGCTCTGGAGGAGCGGGCTCTGGACGGCGCTCTGGAGGAGCGGGCTCTGGACGGCTGGACGACCCCAGCGGAGATTCAGGAGGGCTGGGCGTCTCCAGAGGAGACACTGAAGGAGCTAGCTCTGGGCGAGCCGTCACTGGAGGGCGCTCTGGCGGCGCGGTCACTGGAGGGCGCTCTGGCGGCGCGGTCACTGGAGGGCGCTCTGGCGGCGCGGTCACTGGAGGGCGCTCTGGCGGCGCGGTCACTGGAGGGCGCTCTGGCGGCGCGGTCACTGGAGGGCGCTCTGGCGGCGCGGTCACTGGAGGGCGCTCTGGCGGCGCTGTCACTGGAGGGCGCTCTGGCGGCGCTGTCACTGGAGGGCGCTCTGGCGGCGCAGTCACTGGAGGGTGTTCTGGAAGGCTGGACGGGACCAGCGGGGTTTCAGGAAGGCTGGACGGGACCAGTGGAGGTTCAGGAAAGCTGGACAGGACCAGCAGAGGATCAGGAAGGCTGGGCGGAACCAGCGGAGATCCAGGAGAGAGGATTGGGGCCGTGAATTCCACAGGGAGAGCCATATCCAAAATGTCCATCGAGTCCTCTTTGGCCGGGCACTCCGAAGCATCGACCATCTTGGTCGGGAAATCAGGGGCTGTGGCCATCTCGGCCAGGAAATCAGGAACTGTGGCCTCTTTAAATAGAAACTCAGGAACTTTGGCCCTCTTGGCCGGGAAATGAGGTAATGTGGCCTTCTGGGCCGGGAAATCAGGAACATCGGCCAACCTGGCCGGGAAATCGGGAACTGTGTCCACCTCGGACGGGAAACCAGGAACTTCGGCCATCTCGGCCGGAAAATCAGAAAATGTGGCCACCTCGGTTGCTGACACTGGTTTAGCAGCCATCTTGCGTGCAGGTTTGGGCCTAGCGATCTCATTCACTGGGATAGACTTTGGGATTAGAGTGAGCTCGGAAAAATAAACTGATGGTACTAGGAGCACTGGAGGAACTTGGGGCGTCAGCAAATGAGTTGCGCCGGCATTCTCATCGACCTCACCCACCGTGAAGGATGAACCATCTAACAATAGGGCATGATCGATGTATTGTGCCAGGGTACCGGTGATTGTAGCTGCTGGTGCTTGGAGGAAAAGTGGATCATCCAGACCACTCCAGAACACAGACTTTAATGTCCCATCATTCCAAGGTACCTGGTGGGCAAGCGAGAGGAACTCATCAACATAAACCTCGATAGGACGACCATCTTGGGTTAGAGAGAGGATTTGCTCGGTCGGATCAAAACTGGAGCTCATGATGCTATTATCTGTATGGTCTTGTCTTCTGTCACGGATTGCAGGAGGGTGAGGAGCCTCAGGGAGAACAAATGGAATCCGGAATTTCAAACAAACAACTTTTAATGAATCAAAAGGGAGAACACAACCTCTTTACACTACATTAATGACTTTAAGACAAGACAAAGAAACTCAGAAAGGGAAGCACTATAAATACTAACCAAACGAGAAACTAATGAGGATAATTACTAGACACAGGTGAACAGAATAACCAATTAACTTAACAAGAACAGGAAACAGACCATAAAAGGAAAGACAGGAACTAAGGCTGGGGGAAAACACGGAACATGGATTGTGACACCTTTCTAAATAAAAGTATTAATTCCTGCAAAAAAAAAAAACATATATACTGACTCCTAAAACTGCTTTTTATTTCAGATAAACGCTGATCTTTTGATCTTTCAATTCATCAAAGAATCCTGAAAAAAACTCAACTGTCTTAAATATTGATAATAATAATAATGATGATCATTTTTTTTAAACAGCAAATTTTAGAATGATTTCTGAAGTAATAATGCTGAAAATGTAGCTTTATTCCAAGGAATATATTACATTGTAAACTATATTCAAACAGAAAGAAGTTATTAAAAAAAAAACTTTGCTAGTTGACACAGGAAAAATAAGTGTACTTCTTTAAAACACAACAAAAGAATATTTAAACATAATGATTTAATATGTATTTTAAAGTAAACCTTTTTATGTGATAACAAATTGCACTTTTTAAGTACACTTATCTAAAAGTATAGTTTTCAAAAAATAAATTTTTAAGATTTGAAGTGCACTGCAAGTTCACATTTAATACAATTAAACACTTCTTTTTCACAAGGGACTATTAAAATATTAAGTTATTCGAAATGTATTTAAGTTTAACTAAGATGTTGTAGTACAAAATTTATATCAAGTATAATAGCTTTCAATATAAAAAGTACATAAAATGCAACATAAAATGCACTGCAGCTCTCAAGCCTCTTGAATGCCGAAACACAGAGCCTTTCCAGGCATCAATTCAAGAACATAAATACTGCTATTTGAATAATCAGGAACAAATGATTGCTGTCAATGATAAATCCACAAGTCTTTATTAATGACACACAAAAAAGGCTAGATTGCTAGCTCAGGTTTCTCTTCGCCGGGCACTTGATTGCTCACAGAGACGTTTCTGAAGCTGTCAGAGGCTTTTTGTACAGCTGCCAATTATCACCGCACCCAGTGTTTCTCAACAATACTGCGGCGACACATCATTTGTCGAAAAGTCACACGCTTTCAAAAGTTAATTGGATTTTAAAAACCAATATAAAATTCCATCGCTATAATCGCTCCTTAAAGATTTTTCTTTCATCAGTGCCGGCCGCTAATTGTGTGAGCCTGAATGGAAGTGGGCGGATGAAATTACCTTGAGTCTGTATCATAATACCGCAAACTATAGACAGGAAATGTATGACAGGTCGACAAGATTTGTCATATTTTCTTAGTGGACGCGAGGCGAGGAAGACTAATTCAAATATGATTAAAATGTTACAAAGATGTGTTTTTTAAAGTACTGTTAAAGCAGTTTTGAAACATGTCTGGATTTTTTCATCTTTGGAAAACAAAAGAAGGTGTTTTTTTTCGTTAAATAAAAGTCAGTGGGGTCCGATGTTGTTTTGCACCTCATTGACTTCCATTAAGGGGAGACACTGCAGGTGAATACGGTAAAAAAAAATGGACTAACAGTTATCACCTTACTTACCCAGTTGATTGATTACACTGATAATTGCAAACATTTTTTGTATTACAAGTTTTCTAAAATGTTAGGTTTAAATATGCAAATGAAGCATTATTTAATAAAATAGGCCCACATTTGCATTATTTCTAGTACAAAAATCTAAACACTGGATGAAGTCAGTTTCAAAAATCTTGTTTATTGTTTTTGACATATTAGAGTCAGATGTTTTTACATTTTTTCTCATTTTGTCGCTCCATAATTCAGAAAATACTTCAGACAGAAAACAGTATAATTTTTTTTTACAATTTTGGGGGGAATAAAATGTATAAAATCAAGCAAATTATATATGAACAAATCCCTCTGTAAAAACCTTCAGGATATAGACAGGAATAAAAATTAAAAGTTTGGTGTTTGTAAGTGCTACTAAAGTGTAGATTTATGGCTCAGTGTAGGAGAAATGTATTGTAATTGAAATCTATTGACACTAATAGATTAAGGCAAGACACTGCAGGTGAATAGGGTTAAAACATTAACTAATAGTTATCACCTTACTTACCCAGTTGATTGATTACTTTGATAATTGCAAAATTAAATATGCAAATTAGGCATTATTTAATGAAATATGCGCTAATTTGCATCAATTTTTAGTAAAAAAAATTAAACACTGGATGAAGTCAGTTTCAAAATTCTTGTTTAATTTTTTTGACATTTTAGAGTCAAAAGTTTTTACAGAGGGAATTTTGTTTATCTCATTTCCTCACTCCATAATTCAGAAAATACTTATTTATTAATATACTATTTTTTTTTTTTTTACAATTTTTGGGGGAATAAAATGTTTTATAAAATCAAGCAAATTATATATGAACAAATCCCTCTGTAAAAACCTTCAGAATATATATATATAGACAGGACTAAAAATGAAAAGTTTGGTGTGTGTAAGTGCTACTGAAGTGGAGATTTATGGCTCAGTGTATGACAAAAACAGCCTTTAGAAATATGTATTGAAATCTATTGACACAAATAGATAAAGTGCTATAAAAGAAACACTTAACAGTGTCTTTTGGATGTTTTCTTTTCACTAGTTTGAAAAAAAAAAAAAACATTTTATGAAAAACCAAAAAGGCCAAAAATTGACAGGTGCACGAAAAAAAAAAACAGTTTTTCCTGCAGTGTATTATTCAGAATATCTTTTTTTTTATTATCAGAAGAAATGAATTCATACAAGTTTTGAATGACATGACAGTGACAGAATTTTCATTTTTTGGTGAACAACAGTGGTCATTTCTGTTTATTTTTTTAACCCTGTTTCTGAATTTGTGAGGTATTATTTCAGCACAGATTTGCTCAATCAGAAATGTCAGTAATTATGAACACAATCATTCTAATTGCGGGTAGTACTGGTGATTGTTATTTCACAAATAAGTGCTCAGGACTAACCACTGGAACTGCAAATTGCAGCCTTGCAATGTTATTGAAACTAGACTCACAACATGAATTTCAATTATTCAGACCAATCTAGGACCTGATAAACAGCACATTTCTCTCTCCCCGCCTCATGTCCTTCACCAAGAACATTGCAATTACATCTCTGCTGGGAAATGGGGGGCTGACAGAATACAAGAGGCCAGTAATCAGAAGAGGAGAGGTCCGTCTTATGATAACAAATTACACACCGGAGCGACACTGCATGCTTCTGCCTAACAACATCCCTGAAGTCAGAATGTAGACCATCTCTTCCGCATTTGGCCTACTTAAGTGTATACATGCTTATGTAGACACGCACGCCTTCAGAAAGGTCAGGGGTGTCAGCGTTGTATCTGACTGCTTAGACGCTGTTTGTCTCATATGTGAGATCACATAAGATACGGAGATGGATGGGCCTTTGAAATGTCATAGCGATAAGACTGTTTGCTAACAAAAAAGAAAAAGAAGCATTGTTTTCAATAGACTTTAAAGGAATAGTTCAACCAAAAATGACATTTCTGTCATCATTTATTCACTCTGATGAAGTTCACTCTTCATGTGTAGGAAGAACGAGTTTGACTTACTTTCTTCACAGAAGGAGATATTCATAGAAGAATGTAAAAGCTGTACAAGTTTTTTGTTTTTTATACAATGAAATATGATGAAGGATGGTGACCACAGATGTCAAACAAGATTTTCAGTGAATAATTTTTTTTCTGTCAGAAAAATATCATATGACTTAAGAAAACTTGATTCTAGTACTAAAGTCAGAAGTCTAATGTAATATTATGAAATATTATTGCAATTTAAAATAACAGTTTTCTATTTTAATATACTGTACGTGTCCTTCACGATTGCCTTCAGAAATCATTCTAATATGCTGATTTATTATCACTGTTGGAAACAGTTGTCCTGCTTAATATTTTTTAGGAACCTGTGACATTTTTTCAGGATTCTTTGATGAATAAAAAGTTAAAAATAACAGCATTTATTCAGAATAGAAGTCGTAACTATCACTTTTTATCAATTTAACACATCTAACACTTTCAAACAAAGAAGAAAGAAATACTGACCCCAAATTTTGAACAGAAGTGTATATTGTTACAAAAACTTTTTATTTAAAATAAATGCTGTTCTTTTTCATGTTTTATTCATCAAAGAGTCCTAAAAAAGTATCACAGGTAAGCAACACAACTGTTTCCAACATTGATAATAAATCAGCATATTAGAATGATTTCTGAAGGATCTTGTGACAATGAAGAATGGAGTAATGATGCTGAAAATTCAGCCTTGCATCATAGGGATAAATTATATTTTAAAGTATATTAAAATAGAAAACCACTATTTTAAATTGCAATAATATTTCACAATATTACTGTTTTTGTATGTATTTTTGATCAAACTTTTAAACAGCAGTGTGTAGCACACACACACCTATCTATCCATGTATGTATCTATCTATATGAAAATACAAAGCTAATTTTTTGTTCTCTTTGAGCAGTGTTATTTAGTGTAATTCATATACTGTTACAGTATTCAGTAATATTTGTAATGTTTTTTTTTTAACATTTATTCAGATTTTATTTTAATTTGATAGATACTGTCATATTTGTTACTTTATTTATTTATTTATTTAAAAAAGTAACAAATATGACAGTATATATCTTTAATTAATTTTCATTTCAGTCATAGTTCTACTGCTTCAATTTAAACTGATTTTACTTCAATTATTTGCCAAGGCAGCCATTCTAACAGTTATTATTATTATTATTATTATTATTATTATTATTATTATTATTATTATTATTATCATTATTATTATTATTATTTCATATATTTGGATTGTTATTTAAATTTGAGCTTTATTTCAATTAACAGCAATTAACTGACAACCACTGGGCCCCATTCATTTTCACTGTATAGAAAAGAGCAGCTCAAACATTTTACTAAACTTCTTTTTTGTGTGTTTTATTATATGTGTTAAATACAACAATGACATTAATGACATTGCACATATACAGTATATATATATATATATATATGCATATATCCTGTGCATGAGCCGTCAATGAGTTTGCGCATCTGTCATCAGTCCCACACGTGCTGCAAATTGATATTCCATTATTTGACGTATTATCTTAGATGAAAGGCTTTCTAATTCTACACAGAAAGACTCAAACAAAGGAAAAGCAGCCCAGGGTCAGTAATGCCGCAAGCAGCGGGACTCCACCTCCTCCTCCACCTGTCACTCAGGAACCTCTCCGTCCAAAGC
Organism: Garra rufa; assembly: GCF_049309525.1. Taxonomy (NCBI): domain Eukaryota; kingdom Metazoa; phylum Chordata; class Actinopteri; order Cypriniformes; family Cyprinidae; genus Garra; species Garra rufa. The sequence continues at coordinate 36,670,174 of NC_133369.1, forward strand.
CCAATTAAATCTCTCCCCTCCACGTGAGCTGACCCCGCGCGCATGAATATGTATGAGAGCGAATGCAAATAAACCGCTTCACCGCTGTGCGCGTAAGGGCTCTGAGGAAGAGGATAACAAAGGAAAGGCCCACACTGAGCGTCAGGAGCATGGATGCCATCACTTCCCAGAATCATCACAGGGCGAACGGAACACGAAACCTGCCGAGACGTCCCGTCCGGCACGGTGTGTGTGTGTGTGTGTGTTTGACCATTATCTGTACTACAAAAGCCTTTTTATGGCTCACTAGACAGCTGGTGTGCAGGAAAGGGACATCAAATACCGTTAAACTTTTTAATGTGCTTGGTAAATATGGATCTGAAGGGACATCGCGTACTTAGGAGAGAGGAAAAACATGAATTATATATGAACTCCGGATATTAGAGTGGACTGACACGCTTAAAGAACAATAGGCTATATTCAGAACTGCTATTTTTATTATTATTATTATAACAATTATTATCATAATCATCATCCTTAGTAGTACTAGTAGCAGTAATGGCCTCATCATTCCATCTCTGTAAACATAAAACTATTCTCCTCCAAATGTATTCAGCGCTCGATTACAAAGCCGCTGTTTGGAGGTCAGAATTAATACCCAAATAAAATAAGTAATAAGGGTGATGGCTTCATAGATAGTGACATTTAGTGCAGGAAAAGTGCCAAGTCGTCACAGCGTACAGGGGTGTGCTTGTAAATAATTAATCTTTGCTCTTCATGTCTACTTGTCAGTACAGACTGGGGGCTTGTATCCTGGCAACGCGCCATGGTTTCCACATGCTGCAGGGAGAGAGAGGCCCTCAGGGGGGAGCCAATCATCTCTCTGCCTCAAGCTGAAACAGCAACACACACACAGACGCACGCTTATATGCAAGCGCAGACTCACTCATGCAGAGACAGCCAACTATGTATGTACATATGCTACCGTAAACCAGATACACACACACGTGCTAAGTGTTATGTTCTGTTTCCTTCTGGCTTTATTCCTAAGACGTCTTCATTTCACGGCCCGGCATATCTCAGCCCCACGTCATTCATATTTTAGCACGGCTGCTTACATCTACCTTTTACACGACAGTGGACTAAAACAGCTGCTTTTATTTATTTTTTTTAGTTCATTATAATAAAGAAGTATTAAATTAAATCTATATTAAATGCAAGTAGCGGAACTTTAGAGTGTTTTTGACTTACTTAAAGGGATGGTTCAACCAAAAATTAATATTTTGTCATTATTTACTCGCCCTCAAGTTGTTCTAAACCTGTCTGAATTTCTTTTATTCTACTGAGCACAAAAGAAGACATTTTGAAGAATGCTGGGAACCAAACAGTTGATGGTACCCAACTGGAAAGAAATGGCTACCGTCAACTAGCCATTTTCTTTCATTACTGTGGAAGTCAGTGAGTACCAATATTTACAATTAGTTGAACTTCAGAGTGTTTTTGACTCACTTAAAGGGATGGTTCAACCATAAATTACATTTTTGTCTTTATTTACTCGCCCTCAAGTTATTCCAAAGCTGTATGCTTTTCTTGGCTTCTACAGAGCACAAAAGAAGACATTTTGAATAATGTTAGGAACCAAACAGTTGACGATAGCCATTTTCTTTCCATACTGTGGAAGTCAATGAGTACCATCAACTGTTTGGTTACCAATATTTAAAATGAGTTGAACTTCAGAGTGTTTTTGACTCACTTAAAGGGATGGTTCAACCAGAAATTACATTTTTGGCATTGTTTACTCTCCCTCAAGTTGTTCTAAGCCTGTCTGAATTTCTTTTCTTCTACTGAGCACAAAAGAAGACATTTTGAAGAATGTTGGGAACCAAGCAGTTGACAGTAGCCATTTTTTTCCATACTGTGGAAGTCAAAGAGTACCATCAACTGTTTGGTTACCAACGTTTACAATTAGTTGAACTTTAGAGTGTTTTGACTCACTTAAAGGGATGGTTCAACCAAAAAAATTTAATTTTTGTCATTATTTACTCTCCCTCAAGTTATTCCAAAGCTGTATGCATTTCTTGGCTTCTACTTAGCACAAAAGAAAACATTTTGAAGAATGTTAGGAACCAAACAGTTGACGATAGCCATTTTCTGTTTATACTGTGGAAGTCAATGAGTACCATCAACTGTTTGGTTACCAACATTTACAATTAGTTGAACTTTAGAGTGTTTCTGATTCACTTAAAGGGATGGTTCAACCAAAAATTTAAATTTTGTCATTATTTACTCTCCCTCAAGTTGTTTGAAACCTGTATGCATTTCTTGGCTTCTACTGAGCACAAAAGAAGACATTTTGAATAATGTTGGGAACCAAACAGTTGATGGTAGCCATTTTCTTTCCATATTGTGGAAGTCAATGAGTACCATCAACTGTTTGGTTACCAATATTTAAAATGAGTTGAACTTCAGAGTGTTTTTGACTCACTTAAAGGGATGGTTCAACCAGAAATTACATTTTTGGCATTGTTTACTCTCCCTCAAGTTGTTCTAAGCCTGTCTGAATTTCTTTTCTTCTACTGAGCACAAAAGAAGACATTTTGAAGAATGTTGGGAACCAAGCAGTTGACAGTAGCCATTTTTTTTCCATACTGTGGAAGTCAAAGAGTACCATCAACTGTTTGGTTACCAACGTTTACAATTAGTTGAACTTTAGAGTGTTTTGACTCACTTAAAGGGATGGTTCAACCAAAAAAATTTAATTTTTGTCATTATTTACTCTCCCTCAAGTTATTCCAAAGCTGTATGCATTTCTTGGCTTCTACTTAGCACAAGAGAAAACATTTTGAAGAATGTTAGGAACCAAACAGTTGACAATAGCCATTTTCTGTTTATACTGTGGAAGTCAATGAGTACCATCAACTGTTTGGTTACCAACATTTACAATTAGTTGAACTTTAGAGTGTTTCTGATTCACTTAAAGGGATGGTTCAACCAAAAATTTAAATTTTGTCATTATTTACTCACCCTCAAGTTGTTTGAAACTTGTATGCATTTCTTGGCTTCTACTGAGCACAAAAGAAGACATTTTGAATAATGTTGGGAACCAAACAGTTGATGGTAGCCATTTTCTTTCCATACTGTGGAAGTCAAAGAGTACCATCAACTGTTTGGTTACCAATATTTAAAATGAGTTGAACTTCAGAGTGTTTTTGACTCACTTAAAGGGATGGTTCAACCAGAAATTACATTTTTGGCATTGTTTACTCTCCCTCAAGTTGTTCTAAGCCTGTCTGAATTTCTTTTCTTCTACTGAGCACAAAAGAAGACATTTTGAAGAATGTTGGGAACCAAGCAGTTGACAGTAGCCATTTTTTTTTTCCATACTGTGGAAGTCAAAGAGTACCATCAACTGTTTGGTTACCAACGTTTACAATTAGTTGAACTTTAGAGTGTTTTGACTCACTTAAAGGGATGGCATTTCTTGGCTTCTACTGAGCACAAAAGAAGACATTTTGAATAATGTTGGGAACCAAACAGTTGATGGTAGCCATTTTCTTTCCATATTGTGGAAGTCAATGGGTACCATTAACTGTTTGGTTTCCAAAATTTACAATTAGTTGAGTGCTCGCTCTCAAGTTTTTTCAAACCTGTATGAATTTCTTGGCTTTTAATGAGCACAAAAGAAGACATTTTGAAGAATGTTCGAAACCAAAGTATATAAAAAGTATAAAAAAAGTATATAAATTGTAATTTTTATTTTTTTTTAGAAAATAACTGATCGTTTTGCTAGATAAGACCCTTCTTTCCTCGGCTGTGATCGTTTAGAGCCATTTAAAGCTGCATTTTGGAAGTTCAAACTCGGGGGCACCATAGAATTCCATTATATGGAGAGAAATTCTGAAATGTTTTCCTAATTCCTAATTTTCCTAATTTCCTGAACATAATTTCCTTACGACTGAAGAAAGAAAGACATTAACATCTTGGATGACAAGGGGGTGAGTACATTATCTGTACATTTTTGTTCTGAAAGTGAACTACTCCTTTAACAGCTGAAAGAAATTCATACAGGTTTAAAATAACTTGATAGTAATTAAATGATAGAATAATTTTTATTTTTTTGGTGTGTTATCCCTTTAATTACATCTTTATGTGCTTTTTCACAAGATGCGAAATACCTACTAATACGTACATATCACTGCAGTTTCCAACAGAAATGAACACTAGAGGCGGTAAAACAGTGAGCACTTGTAAATGTTTTCATACACAGTTATGATTATAGCTCCATATGTTTCACTTTCCAGACATAACAAACTTGCTTGGTAGCTCAGCCGGCATGGACTTAGGATGCAGGATTTTTGGGTACAAATCCCGTGAAAACATGACAAACGATGTAAGAGCTAAAAGGTGAGAGATCGAAAAACAAGCTAAAACGGCTTTGGGTTTTGTTCATACTATTGGGTAGGTTTAAGTGTAAAGCAGATGGTACTTTATTTTACAACCAGATCTTATGATGAAAACGTACCTGTGAGAACATTTTCGCAAGACGTGAAATACATAGTGCCATGTACATTTCATGACATATGTGAAATGTCCACTGAGTAGCTCTAAAAGAGTGTTAGCTTTTTCCCCCGAAACAGATGAACGTACATATGGTATGTTTTATGTAATGTTGGTTTTGTATGTGTCACTGCAGTTCTGACTTGAAATATTCATTGAGTGGCTCTAACTCTAATGCTCTGTTACGTTTTAAAATAGTGTATCATCTGCACTACACCTAAACCTACCTGATAGTATGGACAAAAGCGAATGTGACATAAAAACACAATCGCAAGCATGCCGTTTTAGCTTGTTTTTCAATCTCTCATCTTTCAGCTCTTTTATTTTGAGTCATGTTTTATTCGAACCCAAGGATTCCGCATTATAAATCCAATCGATCCATCTATCTATACATCTATACAAATATATTACGACTATTAAAATATGTTATTTCTACTGAAGCTTGTCACACATTTAAATTCATTAATAAAATATTTGTAATGATGAAGTTGCAATTAGGTACATTTAAATAATTGGAAATGCAAAATAATAGTTATTACAGTTATAAATCAAGTACTTTATATGTGCTCCATTACGTTAATCAACACATTATAAGTATACATCCTTAAAGCATGACAACAGATTATTAAAGCAAGTACTTTTTTTTAAAGTATGTACTTAGGTGTGTTAAGAAACTGTCATTAAAGCGTGCTCTCTTTAAGTACACTTAAGTGGCCTTTTATTTCTTTAATATTATATACAAGTACATTTTTTTTATACTGTATATGCTCTTAAGATTTGAAGTACACTACAAGTGCGCATTCAGTACAATTAAGCTAATTTTTTCCCCCACTAGGATTTAGTTATGAAAACCTCCTTGACATTAAACATCTTGTTTCAAAGGGTCACAAAATAAGTTCTCTGACCTTGTACACCGAGTGTACAGTATGTTGTGTTATTAGGTCAGTGTGTTCAGCTAATCCGCCCGTGTCAATGTTAACCAAGACGCTTCTCAAAGAGGTCAAACGTCCCAGTAACAGTGTTGCGTAACATACCAAGAAACAAACAGGAGCCAAATCCCGCTGACGTAACCACATGACCTGTTTTTAATACCCAGTCTTCAGAGTCAAATAACCAAAACTCACTTCACACACATCCACCATTCAGTCCCAGGATTCTAATTAGACAACGAGAGCTGCTTCTGTCTCTCCGGAGCCTCAGACTACAAAAACGTCCAACTCTGTGCGGCAATAAGCAATTAAATTTTATTATTTTAGCCTTCAAAAATGAATAATTAGCACATAAGAGAGGTTTGAAGATTAATGTTATAATGAGACAGAAAATCAGGCACATTAGTGCGGCCCCTCCAAATGAAAACGATGTTCATTTTTCTTGCATTTCGCTAAATATGTGGACATCAATACTGGGCCTATGAAAAAGACAATACTGACTTTGAAGGTCTATATAATGTGTAGAGAGGAGGTAGAGATGATTAGTGGAATTTCAAAACAATATAATAAAACAAAGGAAAGCCATGCATAGTAACAGTTATACAAACATTTTAACATTTCTATTCTGTGATACTGATTATAAGAATAGATGTGTGTAAATGTGTGTGTATGAGAGCATTGAGTGCTCCTGCCTCAGGGCTGTGTGTGTATGTGTGTGTGTTTTTGAGGACCCAGTAAAGGCCTGCCTCCAGGGTCAGCCTCATTAAAATTCTAATGGCTTCTCAGCTACATGCAAATGGCTCTAATGGCAAAGCTAAGCGAGAGAGAGAGAGAGACAAAGAGAGCAAGAGAGAGGGAGAAATAATTCAAAATTAGATTCATGTTTTTTTTTTCTAAACATCAAGAGGGACAGTGTCTGTCTCAGTTCATGTGTATGTGTACAAGTGGCATATTCTTGTTCAGTTAAAGCGTTCAGCTTTAAGCCGTGAAGAAGACAGTTTGATTATGCTGCTTAAATGATATTGGAACGCTGATGGAAGAACTATATTACCCATATTTCATTTCCAGAGTTGCGTTTTAAATGCTTCCTAATGTAGGGTTGAATCATAAGGCATAAGGCCGTCATTTTTCACATACATTCATTTTCCGACAAACAAATATGAAGATGAACATAATTCCTGGTAGCTTTGTTTGACAGATGTTTGGTTTGCACATGCATATTCCCAAAAACGTTTTACGCTGTAAAAAGAATATTCTTCTAAATGCAATAGAAGATATTTTGTAAAATGTTTCAATTATACGCTTTATCAATACAATGAACGTCAATGGGGACCAAAACGAAACATTGGACCCCATTGATTTTCACTGCATGGACAAAAAACAAGGAGGCCTTTTTCAAAACAACACAAAAGAAAGGTAGTCGCACAGGTTTGGTATTTCAATTTGAAAATGTATTAGTTTAAATTCATGTTAAATGCAATTAGATGAAGTTTAGAATGTTTTTTTGACCTATTTATCTTTATATATATAGTTTCAAAATGTCTTAATTACTTCTATTTTCAAAATATGGATAAAATAGAGTGTATTGCCAAATTAAGGGGGGAAAACCGACAAGGATTTATGGTGAACTAAAATATACAAAACTTTAATGTGATTTTTTTAATTGAAACAAGTGTCATGCATTTAATACAATCAAACCTTTCTCACATTATCACTATAGTTTAGAAAATGGTAATAAACTATGACAAGAACTTAAACTGTTAAACTGTGTCAGAACAAATTCATCTTGATAATGTCAGATAATCTTGAAAATTATGTAATGTATCAGATTGAATAGCTGTCAGCTGTTAAATTTAAGTACACAATTAGCAATACCAATTTAGGTCAACAAATTACCAAGCAATGCTTAATTTTGTTCAGTCTGTGGTGTAAAAAGGTCACATTAGCAATTATAGAAAAAGCACTTAAGCAAAACTTGGTCAGGTTAAAGTGTCTGAATAATTTTCAGGCTAAAAATTTATATCAGTTTTACTGGTAGTCCACTGTATGAAGAATTGTTGGGTAAAATATGTCACAGTTCACTTTATTTTGCTATTTTTACATAAATGAACTATGGTGTCCTGCACCCACTAGTAAAAATATCTGGTGTCTGAATAATTTTTGGTTTGACTTTATATGCATTACACATCTATAATGCAAAATATCAGTTAAAATTAAAATCAAATACTAATGTGCTTTAGTGAGTTATTCATTTTTTTCTGCTCCTTGAAGTAAAAAAATGATCCAGACATTCACTGTATTTTTTACTAGTACCATAAAGAATGATTTCATTAATTGGCAATCAAGCCCAGCCTGTGCTATTGTCTCCTCATCGGCTCAACATGGCTGAAATTCTCAGTTACCACAGCGCTAAAACGCCTGGTGCTGGCATTTCATTCAGAGAATTAAAAGAGAGAACAAGCCACAAAGCAAGGGCTGTTTATTCAAGTTTATGCACGGGGAGATGCTGAGCGAGAGAGAATAGGATGGAGAGTGAGAGTTTAAAATACATTCTTCCCAGTGTGTGTGATCCCTGCAGTGAAAGCATATCTCTAGCTGCCAGCGCTCCGCTATTGAACTCTATGTCAGAGCGCTGGAGTTCTCTTGTGCTTGCAGCTGTGGGGCTGAAGTGCTGTTTCCCAGCAAGTGAGCCAAACACTGTCCCTCAGCTTAAAGACCCCCCAAACACACACACACACACACGCAGACGTGCACACACAGAGCGAGCACAATGGATTCAGAAAGGGCTCTCATCTGAAGAGTGCTGGCTTCTGTCTTTGAGTGTCAATTCTGTGTTCTTTTTCCCAGGCTGGATTCCTCTAGTTCTGCGACAGAGTTGAAGGGGCTTAGACCTTGATTTTCATCTTCATGTCAGCTTGTATTACTCATTTCTGGTTGTGAAGACCAGATTGATGGGCTTGAGTGATGTTGCAGAGCTCTTAACTTGTGACACTATATTTAGATCCACAAAAATCCAAAACATTAAGGGCCAGTTTTACTAACAGCTTGTGCCATCGCAAACCGTCTTTTGGCATTAAAATGGTACTGTCAGGATTGACTAAAGATGCACAGTAAAGAATTAGCGCTAAAAAGGCATGGACACGCCTGTCTTAAATCAGGTGGTAATTTGCGCTGCTCTTGGTAATTTGCGCTGGTCATTATGGAAATGATCTGGCTGCGTCTGTAATCTCCAATGTGCGCATTGTTAGTAAATCACATGCAGAATTTTCCCCTCCCATTGGCACTTTTATGAAATTGTGCTCTAATGCTAATTTGCCCTGCTTAACTTGCCCTAACTGTTTTTCCAGTGTACAAATACATATTTTTACTTTTAAATGTATTATTTGGCAGACAGTCAATATGGGTTAATATGGCACCCATTTGCAATATTTTACTTCTGTAATGTGGTGTTTTTCAAAGTAAACCAGGATACTGTGGTTGTCAGAAATTGCCAAATTAATATATTTGGTCTTGGCGTAGCTATATATAACGTTTCGGTGCTGGACGGACGAGACGAGAGACGAGGAATACAATAAACACTATTTAATATAATCTTCTGAATAAACAAGCTGGAACAGGCAGGAACACAGAGGTACATCCACACACGTAGAACACGAACAATTAAAGACCGACAGCTAACTGAACTCACAGACAGACTTATAAAGACAAACTAATAATGAGACACAGGTGAAACAGATTGCGATTAACAAGGACTAAACCAAGATGGACAGATCCACCGTGGGGGGGGGGGGGGGGGGCGTTGGGGGAACACTGGGAGAAACCAAATGACCAAAACAGACATGAAATGTGACATAACGCCCCCCCCCCCCCTCCAAAAAGGCGCATCCTCGCGCCGTAGAAAAGAAAAACAAAACAGATGAGAGGGGCGACAAAAACGGAACAGAGTCAATAATGGACGAGGAGGTTTTGGCGGAGGACGCAACCCCAGGAGGGGGACCAAAACTAAAGTCCAAGTGTGAGACAAGACAGTCCAAGGGGGCGACGATGGTGGGAGGAGCCAGGGAGGAAACAGGAGGGACCCGGAGCAGGAGGAATCATGCACGACCCAGGCCGCAGCCATGATGACGTCCCACGGTGGAACCGACGGAGGGAGGAGCCATGGTGGAGGACAGGCTGACGACTCCCTGGGGCCGACCGATGGAAGCGGAGCAGGTGGAGGAGGAGCCCGAGGCGGAGACGGAGAGCCGAAGATCCAGGGTGACGCCGAGGATCCGGAGGGCCAAGGCGGAACTGGAGGCTCTGGCGGCGGAGGCGGAGATCCGGAGGTCCGCGGAGGAGCCAGAGCGACAGAGGATGGAGGCTGAGGAGCAAAGTCCTGAGGTGACGTTGGGGTGACAACTGACCAGGGCGGAGCCGGAAAGACGATGGAGCCCGGTGGAGCTGGTGGACCGACGGGCGAGTCCTGGACTAGGAGGCTGGAGGCGGAGCAGATGGATCCTCCAGCCGAGACGCTGATGGAAGCTGGCAGCCCCGCGGTGAGCCCACTGCACAGGTGTTGGGCTGAGGGTGAGCTGAGGGGCTGTCAGGGGACAGCGGCGGCCAGGCAGACATGGATGTGGATGACAGAGGGTGGGTGGGTGGGAATTCCGGGCAGACAGGACAGAAGGATATTTCCGTGAATAGGTCAATAAGATCCCAAAAATCTTGTTCCAGCTCACCCTCAGCGGTAGTGCAGTGTGCCGGGCTCTCTATCGCCCTCTCTTGCTCCACGTCATACTCCACCATCGCGGATGTTGTAGTCGGCTCTCGCACCTGGTCAGATGGGTCAGGCTCTGGCTCTGTCGCTCTCGGCTCTGGCTCTCCATCTGCGGTGGGCTTGGGCTGCAACTCCGCTTGTTGGGGTGATGTTTGGCTGGGTTCTGGGTCTGATGTCCTCTTTGACGATGTCAACAGTCCAGGATGATCCACAGGATGCCAGCACCCACTCAATGTAGTCGGCAAAGCTCTCTTGAGGACCCTCCCCGGACAGCTGCGTCTTGGTGGTGGTGTTAAGTCCTGCGTGGTAGAATGTGCACAGGCAGCTGTCCGAGTAATGTGTCATCGGCGCGAGGAACACAAAGTCTCTTGTGTGGTCCTCAAGAGAGCGATTCCCCTGCTCTAGGAGAAGGAGGAGAACGGCGGGGATATCCATGGTGGGAAAAAACAAAACACAAAAAACAAAACACTGAGAAAAAGATGAAAAAATAAACGCAGGGGAAGGTGCCGGGTAAACTGTGTCGGTTGGTCTTTCTGTAACGTTTCGGTGCTGGACGGACGAGACGAGAGACGAGGAATACAATAAACACTATTTAATATAATCTTCTAACAAGCTGGAACAGGCAGGAACACAGAGGTACATCCACACACGTAGAACACGAACAATTAAAGACCGACAGCTAACTGAACTCACAGTTTACATTCATTCCACACAGACTGATATATTTCAAGTGTTTATTTCTTTTAATTTTGATGATTATAACTGACAACTAATGAAAACCCCAATTCAGTATCTCAGAAAATTAGAATATTATGAAAAGCTTCAGTATTTAAGACACCTGGTGCCACACTCTAATCAGCTAATTAACTCAAAACACCTGCAAAGGCCTTTAAATGGTCTCTCAGTCTAGTTCTGTAGGCTACACAATCATGGGGAAGACTGCTGATTTGACAGTTGTCCAAAAGACGACCATTGAAACCTTGCACAAGGAGGGCAAGACACAAAAGGTCATTGCAAAAGAGGCTGGCTGTTCACAGAGCTCTGTGTCCAAGCACATTAATAGAGAGGCGAAGGGAAGGAAAAGATGTGGTAGAAAAAAGTGTACAAGCAACAGGGATAACCGCACCCTGGAGAGAATTGTGAAACAAAACCCATTAAAAAATGTGGGGAAGATTCACAAAGAGTGGACTGCAGCTGGAGTCAGTGCTGCAAGAACCACTACGCACAGACGTATGCAAGACATGGGTTTCAGCTGTCACATTCCTTGTGTCAAGCCACTCTTGAACAACAGACAGCGTTAGAAGCGTCTCACCTGGGCTAAAGACAAAAAGGACTGGACTGCTGCTGAGTGGTCCAAAGTTATGTTCTCTGATTAAAGTAAATTTTGCATTTCCTTTGGAAATCAGGGTCCCAGAGTCTAAAGGGAGAGAGGAGAGGCACAGAATCCACGTTGCTTGAGGTCCAGTGTAAAGTCTCCACAGTCAGTGATGGTTTGGGGTGCCGTGTCATCTGCTGGTGTTGGTCCACTGTGTTTTCTGAGGATCAAAGGGCAACGCAGCTGTATACCAGGACATTTTAGAGCACTTCATGCTTCCTGCTGCTGACCAACTTTATGGAGATGCAGATTTCATTTTCCAACAGGACTTGGCACCTGCACACAGTGCCAAAGCTACCAATACCTGGTTTAAGGATCATGGTATCCCTGTTCTTAATTGGCCAATGAAACTCGCCTGACCTTAACCCCATAGAAAATCTATGGGGTATTGTGAAGAGGAGGTTGCGATATGCCAGACCCAACAATGCAGATAAGCTGAAGGCCAGACCAACCTGGGCTCTCATAACACCTGAGCAGTGCCACAGACTGATCGACTCCATGCCACGCCGCATTGCTGCAGTTCAGGCAAAAGGAGCCCCAACTAAGTATTGAGTGCTGTACATGCTCATAGTTTTCATGTTCATACTTTTCAGTTGGCCAAGATTTCTAAAAATCCTTTCTTTGTATTGGTTTTAAGTAATATTCTAATTTTCTGAGATACTGAATTGGGGTTTTCATTAGTTGTCAGCTATAGTCATCAAAATGAAAAGAAATAAACACTTGAAGTATATCAGTCTGTGTGGAATGAATGTATACATTATACAAGTTTTACTTCTTGAATGGAATTAGTGGAAGAAATCAACTTTTTGAAGATATTCTAATTATATGACCAGCACCTGTATAATAATCCTATATAGATAGCAGATCTATACAAGTGGAGCTGGGGAGGTGGAGGGTTTCAGAGGAACTTTGAACAAGGACTACGAAATGCTCTAGTGCAGGGGTTCCCAACCTTTTTTACTCTGGGGCCCCCCTCCTTCTCCAGTCAATTTTGCAAGCCCCCCCATGCTTGACATGTCTTCTTATACTGTACTTCCACATTAAAGAGAAAAGTATTTATTTTTAAACCTTTTTTATTAACCAAAACATTTGTTTTGCCTTATTCTTCTACTGCATGTTATAAAAAAAACTCAAAATTCAAACAAACTTTAAATTAAAACTTCAAATATACCTTATAATCTTTAAAGAAACCCTCTGCTGAACTTTTTAAAATCATATATATATATATATATATATATATATATATATATATATGAATTTTTCAGACATTCTTTACAACTTCAGAGTACTTTTTCTTAAATAAGTGAACCTGCCGTACAACAGGGAGACACCAAAAGACCACTAAACCTATCCCTTTAAACTTGACTGACTGAATAGCTACTGTTTGTAACCATTAAAAAATTAATACACAAATTCAAAATACAGCAAATATATACTAAATATGTTGAAACACATCGATGTGAAGGTTCGACGAAGACGGGATCAGTGAACTCTGTCAGTGCACGCCTGATGCTCATAAACACCAAGCCTCACTCCTCTTACTGTTGAGCATCCATTATAAAACAATCACAATAATTTGGACAACTAGGCAACTATGTTTTGAAATTTCACACAAATACGATAGGGATCAGAACCCCGAAAGCGAGAGAGCGCGCATAGTTTGTGAATCAATAGCGGACTTATGCGTGTCTAATGTACGACATGTATATATACACAAGTGTTGAAGCCGTGAAATGTAGTTTGCCTACAGGTTTGGAAGTTTTGAGCCGCCATTCAGTCTGTATTTACAGTAACAGTGCGATGAGGCTTGCTGCGCCGAGTCTGAAGCAATCCATCACAGAACACAAGAGAGGCTGTGCTTTTATTATTTTCATTTAGCATATTAATAATGAAATTAAACAATTATAGGATAATATTTAAATTAATTTTAAGATACCTCGCGGCTCCCCTGGAGGATCACTGAGGCCCCCATGTGGGTCGCGACCCCCCGGTTGGGAACCGCTGCTCTAGTGAATGTTAACCAGCCACTTAAAAGCAAAGCAGGAAAGTCATTGGCTGTGTTTGTATTATGAACAAATCAGCTTGTGCCACGTAGTTTAACACTGTAAATATTATCAGTTTGCATTGTCAAACCTTCAGCCTGCTCCATCTAGAGTTTCATGACAGAACTTGGCATTTAAAATACCAATGTATGTACTTCAGCTACCAAAATCAGTTTTTAACCCTAAAATGTAATAATAACCATGTTTATTATACAGTTATACCTGTCCATAAACATGGCCAATAAAGATAAAAAAAAAAAAAAACATCAGTGTAACACACATGGCATAAAATAATTTGAAGTGAATAACAGAAAATGGAACACAAAACACTATCTACCTCTGGGAATGCCATTTCACTGCTTTTCACCATAAATTAGATGGAAATTCATAGATTTTATTTGCCAAAAATATACATTTGACAGTATTTTACAGTAAAATTACATAAAATATGATTACACCATTTATATTTCACCTTACTTTTTTAATGTTGTTGAAGGGGAGGGGTTGAAAAACAAGTGGCCTTGATGATGTCAGTGGAAATACAAAGTCATTTCAAAAGGTAGAGCAGCTAAACTGTTCACAAGAACAAGCATGTGTATTAGGAAAGTACAGTGAGAGAAAAAAAAATTTGGTTACAAAACCAACCTGGTCTCATGGCAAAAACATACCTGTGGGAACTTTTTCATGAAATATGCACCAATAAGTACATATTACTGCAGTTTTCGTACATGTGTTTGTTTTTCCCCCTAGAACAAATATACGTACATATGATATGCTTTATGGTAAAGGGATGGTAAACAGATGTACTGTACAATAATTACTTTGCATTATTGTAGGGGTGTAGACGTTAATAAAACAAAATCTAATGGGTAGAAGATTTTATTTATTGTTCGGCTGCAGCTGTAACAACCACGTTTTAAGTGGCGTTGGTTTTGTACGTAGCATTTGTAAATAGCAAAATCTGATAGGTAGCATTATTTGTCAGAACACAGGAAAGCGAAACTTATGGAGCTGTAATCATAACTGTGTATAAAAACAACTACAAGTGCTTGCTGTTTTACCACCTCTAGGGTTAATTTCTGTTGGAAACTGCAGTGTATTGGTATGTATTTTGCATCTTGCGAAAAAGTTCCCACAGGTATGTTTTTGTCATGTTTGATTTAAACAATACTGGATTTCAAACATCACGCTCATTAAGTCTCATCAAAGGCAAAATACCAATTTGGCATTTTCCATTCGATATTCAACACAAAGAAGAACGTTCTTCCCTACAAACCCTTGCCTTTGTTAAGAATTTAATTCCAATCCACCCATATTCAAACACTTATCTATTACACCGGTGGCTAACATGGGCCATTAGGACTCACTGGGCAGAACAGCTATTATGAACTTCATTTCAAACCGCCTCCAGCAAAAGTTCAATGCCACTGGATAATTCATTTCTGCAGCAAAGTGACAAATGTCTACATTTTAAGAAACATTGAGTTCGTACAGATGGCCGTTTTTAAGACCTGAAGGTCTTTGGTTCTTTTCTTCTCTCTGATGTCTGTGGCATATTCGCTAATTGTGATTCATAATTGAGTCTTTGTTTTGTGTCCTCAGAGGTTGTTGTGGATTCTCATCAGTCCTATTGTTCTCTGGTGCATCTGTGCATCAGTAGGTGGTCAGCACACCTCAATCTGCCCACGCTGGACCTTCAACCTGACCTGCATGGTTTCAGCTGCTCTTGACATGTTCATAAATCCATGCGTGGATGGCATGTGAAGATGAACACGTGGCAGACATTTCACCTGCTGTCTGCACACAGCTCATGCCCTGCAGAAAACCTCCCCTCCTGTGGATTCGGTTACAAAGAGCTTCTCTAACAAGGACGTTCCTTTTGATGCAGGGTCAGAAATAAATTTTGTCATTAAGGGCAATATTTTAATTGAAATGCCTCTCACTGGCTAATGCATTCATAAGCTCAATAAAAACATGTGTGATTGGTTTTAATTTGACATTTTTGCTTTAATTGCGCAGGGACAGTTTTCATGAATTTGGGGGGCATCTTTGTTCTTTTAGTGGCATTTTTGGTCCAAGCTCCTGTTAATTTCCAATCTTAGTTTGACTATGTAAAGTTTATCAATGTAAACTGACGACTCCTTTCTCTCAGTTTTTCTAATTCTGCACTTCCCCCAGTTTAGCACCTCCAAACAAGCATTATTCCTGGTCATACCCTGTAGTGATATGATCTGCTACCCTACCAGGTGAGAATGAGGGATGCATGTGCCATCAGCACACACAAGAACTCACACCTGCGTCTGTAACCGCACTGACCTAGCAACCGCAATGAGAGCATTTGGTTGTCAACACCGGATGCCTCTCCATCTGTTGGCCCAGCGGAGAGCTTCGCTCGGCCCAGGAAGGGCTCGGGGAGTGTGAACCTGCTGAATTTGACCGTGTTGCCCAGCATGGCACCATAGGTGGGCTGTCAGGCCGATGTCTAACATGGACCTGACTTCTGGTGCCTTTGAACGTTGACCCACTTTGCTTGTTCTTGAATTTGGTGCTTGTCAAAGTCAGATGAGGACTAGCAAGGGTGTTTGAGACCTTGTTGACTTTGAGAGAATGTGAAGATAATCAGAAACATGACAGCCTCTTTATACTGTAGGTCTCACTGATTCAATATCAAAAGCTGTTGTGCATAAATAGTAACATTTTTGAATGATTTACTCCAGCATGTTTTTGATTTTGTTTATTATTTTATTGCACATACACTCTTTAAAATAAAGGTGCTTCACGATGCAATAGAAGAACCTTTTTTTGTCTGAATGGTTCCATAAAGAACTTTTTACAAAAGGTTCTTTGTGGCGAAAGAAGGTTCATCAGATTATAAAAAAGTAAGAAAGAGATGGTTCTAAAAAATGGAACTAAAAATGGTTCTTCTATGGCATCGCTGTGAAGAACCTTTTAAAGCACCTTTATTTTTAAGAGTGTTGCCAACCAACTTAACTCTAACTTTTGTAGTTAAAAAAGTGTAAAATTACACAAATTATATAACATTATATATTTAAACATGTATCAATATTTAACAAATGTTGTAATAACATATTAATAACGTTGTAATAACAATGTCAGCATATTATATTTGTTTTTGTGAGTAGATACAGACTGAGTCTGGTCTATACATAGGCATTAGTACGTAACGTTTAGAAGCACAAAAATGTAGATTTTTATTGAGGCTAAAACGTACAATTCAGATGTATTTTAATGTTTAAAACATAAAAATGGCTACATATTTTTAGCTAAAACACATAAAATATTTTCAAATCTTTTATATCATTAAGATATTTGTATCAATGCATTTTTATCATTTAATTGATAAGCGTTTTAACCTAAACCTACCCATTTTATAGCGAAAATAAAAAGATACAAAACATAATTGACTGAAAAATTGCAAAAAAATGTCAAAAGCAGTACCAAAAGTAGTCCTAAGTAGTCAGCTTCTTACAGTCGCTGCTCAGGATGGAGATGAAAATCATTGAATAAAGGCCTAGATTTGGTTCTGTTCCTCGCAGTTGTATGGATTCTAAAGGTTTGGATTACAGCGCACAAATAAAATTTATTCCTTTTGTAATTATGTTGCGTTTTTGGTGTATTTTATGGTTCTATTGTCAGTAACAGCATGTTGGAGAAAACGCCTATTGTGTCCCACGGTAAACAAAGTAAACATTACATAAGGATTGACTAAATGATTGCAGAAATGATATTAATTTTAAGGGTTTAAAGTGTAGCCTTGTTTAACATTATGTATTCATTGAAATGAGTTGGCAGCAAAAAATCACATAACATATATTATATGTATTAATATTTAAGCAAAGTATGTGAAATGCATAATGTTGTAATAACATAACAATAACAATATCAGTATTTTAGATTTGTTTTTTGAGTTGATACAAAAAAAACGTGATCTACAGATTCTAACTAGCGTGTAGATTCAAGTTTACTTGTACATTCATGTCATATTGTGTTTATTTTTTGTATTGTGTGTTACATTTTTGATGCGAATATATCAGATTAATCATATGTATAGGACATGTTTTTAATAATTAACCTGTTATTAAAGAACTTCTGTTTTCATTATAAACTCCAAATGTAGCTCACAATAAAAAAATTATTTAATTGCACAGACAATGAAAATTAGCTTTCATTAAGCAATATGTTCGTCCATGTTCTTTTTATGTTTTAATTACAGTTGTTTAATTTTAAGTTTTTGGTCATTCATTTCTACTATGTTTTTTATTGTGTTTTCTAATCATCTATGAGTCTCAAGCTAAACATTAGGATAAAGGCAATAAAATGTTTCTCTCTGTAGGTGTCATTGTGGGACAAACATATCTGACTGCATGTCAATCTTCTCGCGTGGGACAGGATCATTTGAAAAGAGGTTTAATTAAGTTATCAAACAGAATAAAGTTCATGACCCAAGGTCAAGCAAGTCTTTATTAAAAGAGGTTTCAAAGGACTGACAGGGGATACAAAAGACTGAAAGGCAATTGATATAGCAATTAGGATGTACTTTTTAACAAAAGACAGAGGGGGGGCAGAATTTTTTTTTTCCAGAATTCACTGGAGTAATAGAGACGTTAGTTCTCGAAGGAGATGCCATCATCATCATGACAAAGCAGTCACGGTTTGAAGCATGTCAGTTGGGGCGTTTCACTGGTTTTCTGAAATCTGAAGTGGAGCCAAATCTAATTGGTTGTGGCTGGTCTGAAATAAATTTAGAAATTCTTTAGAACACATCTAGTATTGATTTTAAAATAAAAAGATCCAGTGTGAAATGTGAAATCCGTGCTTCGTTTTGAAATAACACATCAATAAAGCATCAAACAAAAGGCACAGTCTCTGGGTGTGTAATTGCTGGTCCACATGGGCAAACCCTCGTCTCTTTAAACTCCAGTCAGGCACTTGATGGGTATGAGATTATGTGAGACATGTAACAGCTATAAAGTGCTAGGATGATCCACGTAGGAGAGCGGAGGTGTGTGTGTGAGTGTGTGTGGTTAGATGAGATTTGAGCTTGCCTGATGGTGTGACTCCTCTCACCACCTCCTCCATTTACTCCTCATTTAGCCTGGAGCAGATGGCAGGCCTTGGTTCCTCTTAGTCTATGTGTCTGTGTATAAGCATGTGTGTTTGTATGACTCATCAATGCGCACCGACTGTTCAACATCCTCTGTGGGAATGAAAATTAAGGAAAAAATGTTTTTTGACAATGTTTTGTGGAAATATGTGCAAAACTGTTGAGAAGGAAACTATCTGCTGTTGCATCTGCTGTGTGGACAGTATTGGAGACAATAATTTGGCATTGTAA
>NC_133369.1:36689667-36770422 GCF_049309525.1 Garra rufa
AATTGAGATGTACGACTGAGAGGAAATGAATGAGTATTTGCCCTCGATGCACCGCTGAGCAACAGCTGGTACGGGTCAAAGAGAAAGATAAGCCTACTCTCTCTCGTCCGCTGTCTTCTCTTTCTGTCTCTCTCTTTGTTGCATTTTATGTACGAAACGCGGCTGACAGACATATGCTTGTTCTGCTGTAACCTTCTCAATCCCAGGGTGCTTCTCTTCGGTGCACCGCAGATGGGAGGCCATGATGAGTCAGCTAAAAAGAACCCGTTACCTGAAGGATAGCTGCGTGCTAGCATCTGGGCGCAGGTCCAGAATAATTCATGAAAATGACCTTTGCGGTGTCTGGCTGTCTGAGTCCCATCACCCCCTCCCCCAAAAGCCACACAAGCATCCCACACCCTTCGCTCGTCACACATACACACATATAATGTGGCAACAGACCACCTAATACATGATGTGGCTCATTCCTCATAGATTTCGGTGTCAGCAGAGGGCCCACAATCTGTTTCTCTTACCCTATGTGCCCATTCCCACAGAAGAAATCTGTTCGATACTGCCCAAAGTGCCAAATCTGTTGCTTTTGAAGTGCTTCTGTGAAATATACAGTACAGTGAGTGTGGCTGTTTTCATTATATTCTATGAAAACTTTCAATACTATGACAACAAGACAGTGGTACAGTTTATATACTCATAGTTATAGTGCAAAAATGCTAACTTGTCATATACTAAAATTTAACTAAAATTTAATTTAGAATATACAAATATATATGACAGAGTATGAAGATGAAAATAGCAGTATTTTCTTTACAATTAATATTATGCTATTTATGTTTGGTGCAGCTGATACTGCAGTATAAAACATAAAACAGTATGTAATATTAACAATATATTCAGTGTTTATGGTTATGTTTATCCACATCCGATTTTAATTACAGGCCTGTTGAATACCAGTTAAGCACTTTATTTTCATGTTTTCTTATTGTTTTCATATAAAATAAACACATCTACAAGCTGAAATCTGGAATAGTAAGAAGAATTAGATAGTGAAGTGCAGATTTTAATTTGTTTGCGTCAAAAGCTTTATCCATCGTCCTTACTCTACCCCACTTGTAAATACAATTCGAGAGTTTAAAAAAACAAACAAAAAAACCCTGACTATATATATTGCATAAAGCTGCTATTTCTCAACTTTTTGATGCTCTCATATGTGCTCCACTTGTCACTCCCACAATCGTCTGCCACATGGGTCCTATAACGAACAAATTAAAAACACTAAAAATGTGTTTTTCCCTTTTTTTACTATATACTGCATAATTCATAGACCTGATTTTGTTATGAAATTGTAATGTTGCTTGAATGCCGGCTTTTATGTCTTTCAAGAGACAGCTTATTTTTATCCTACAGAGCTGTTGGCCACATGGTAGGATGGAGGAAATATTTCTGGCAATATTGTACAATGTGAGTGCATCAGATTTTATAATCGTACAAACCTCTCTTAAAGAAATAGTTCACCTTTAATGAAAATTGTGGCATTTATTCACACTCGTGCCATTTCAAACAATGATTTTCTTTATGCTTCAGAACACAAAAGAACATCTTTCAAAAAATCTTTTAGCTGTTTTTGCCCATACAGTGAAAGTCAATGGGGTTCAAATGTTTCAGGTTTGCGTAAAAGTTATTCATTCATACCCAAATCACTTTGTATGACTGAAATATAGTTGAGGTCAAAAGTTTACATACACCTTGCAGAATCAGAAATAAGAGGGATCATACAAAATGCATGTTATTTTTTATTTAGTGCCTGAATAATATATTTCACATAAAAGACATTTACATATAGTTCACAAGAGATTATAATAGTTGAATTTATAAAAATGACCCCATTCATAAGTTTACGCTTGATTCTTAATACTGTGCTGTTACCTGAATGACCTTTGTGTGTTTTTTTTTTTTTTTTTTTTTGATAGTTGTTTATGAGTCGCTTGTTTGTCCTGAACAGTTAAACTGTCCGCTGTTTTTCAGAAAAATTCTTCAGGTCCCACAAATTCTTTGGTTTTTCAGCAATTTTGTGTATTTGAACCCTTTCCAACAATGACTGTATGATTTTGTGATCCATCTTCTCACACCGAAGACAACTGAGGGACTCAAATGCAACTATTACTGAAGGTTCAAATGTTCACTTATGCTACAGAAGGAAACAGGGCAGTCTATAATTTTAATAGGTTTATTTGAACAGTGAGAGACTGAATAACAACAAAAAAATCCAGAAAAATGCATTTCAAAAAAGTTATAAATTAATTTGCATTTTAATAAGTGAAACAAGTATTTGATCCCCTATCAATCAGCAAGATTTCTGGCACTCAGGTGTCTTTTATACAGGTAACAAGCTGAGATTAGGAGCACACTCTTTAAGGGAGTGTTTCTAATCTCAGTTTGTTACCTGTAAAAAGGACACTTGTCCACAGAAGCAATCAATTAATCAGATTCCAAACTCTCCACAGCATATGCTGGTTGGGTAGGTTTTGATGCTGGTAAGTGGTTTAAGATAGTTCTTTGCTGGTTTATGCTGGTCCTTGACCAGCAACATGACCAGCTAAGGACCAGCATAAACCAGCTAAAGACTAGCAATAACAAGCAAAGAACCAGCTTAAACCAGCTAAAAACA
Organism: Garra rufa; assembly: GCF_049309525.1. Taxonomy (NCBI): domain Eukaryota; kingdom Metazoa; phylum Chordata; class Actinopteri; order Cypriniformes; family Cyprinidae; genus Garra; species Garra rufa. The sequence goes on from NC_133369.1 coordinate 36,692,333, forward strand.
GCATCCCAGCATCAAAACCTACCTAACCAGCATATGCTGTTTTTTTCAACAGGAATGGTCAAGACCAAAGAGCTGTCCAAGGATGTCAGAGACAAGACTGTAGACCTACACAAGGCTGGAATGGGCTACAAGACCATTGGCAAGCAGCTTGGTGAGAAGGTGACAACAGTTGGTTGTTGGTTGGGAAGAAACACAAAATAACTGTGAGTCTCCTTCGGTCTGGGGCTCTATGCAAGATCTTACCTCGTGGAGTTTCAATGATCATGAGAACAGTGATAAATCAGCCCAGAACTACACAGGAGGATCTTGTCAATGATCTCAAGGCAGCTGAGACTGTAGTCACCAAGAAAACAATTGGTAACACACTACGCCGTGAAGGACTGAAATCCTGCAGCTCCCGCAAGGTCTCCTTGCTCAAGAAAGCACATGTACAGGCCCGTCTGATGTTTGCCAATGAACATCTGAATGATTCAGAGAAGAACTGGGTGAAAGTGTTGTGGTCAGATGAGACCAAAATCGAGCTCTTTGGCATCAGCTCAACTCGCCATGTTTGGAAGAGGAATGCTGCCTATGACCCCAAGAACCCCACCATCAAACATGGAGGTAGAAACATTATGCTTTGGGGGTGTTTTTCTGCTAAGGGGACAGGACAACTGCACCACATCAAAGGAACGATGGACGGGGCCATGTACTGTCAAATCTTGGGTGAGAACCTCCTTCCCTCAGCCAGGGCATTAAAAATGGGTCGTGGATGGGTTTTCCAGCATGACAATGATCTGAAACACATGGCCAAGGCAACAAAGGAGTGGCTCAAGAAGAAGCAAATTAAGGTCCTGGAGTGGCCTAGTCAGTCGTCAGACCTTAATCCCATAGAACTAAAGGTTTGAGTTGCCAAACATCAGCCTCGAAACCCTTAATGACTTGGAGAGGATCTGCAAAGAGGAGTGGGACAAAATCCCTCCTGAGATGTGTGCAAACCTGGTGGCCAACTACAAGAAACGCCTGACCTCTGTGATTGCCAACAAGGGTTTTGCCACCAAGTACTAACTCATGTTTTGTGAAGGGGTCAAATACTTATTTCACTCATTAAAATGCAAATCAATTTATAACTTTTTTTAAAATACATTTTTCTAGATTTTTTGCTGTTGTTGTTATTCTGTCTCTCACTGTTTAAATAAACCTACCATTAACATTACAGACTGATCATTTCTTTGTTAGTGGGCAAACGTACAAAATCAGTAGGGGATCAAAAATTTTGTAATTTTTATAAGTTATACAAGTTTGTAACGGCATGAGGATGAGAAATTGATCAATGGATTCTAAATTTGCATTCATTTTAATTTTATTTTTAATCTCTTTACCAGCTAAGTAGAACCACATCAGTATAATAACATGCTATCATATCATAAATGTTGACAAAATGCATTCCATCACACAGTAGCAACTTCATATGAACTTCATCCTTTGGCCTAAGCCTCTCAAAATGGAGCTTCTGATTAATTTATGCTGCCTTTTTTATACTAAAAACCTCTCTGGCTCTTCTGTGGATACCTGCCTCAAATGACACTTTTAATAAGATTTTGTGGGCACTCTGCTCCAGTCCACTGGGACATTCCCCCTTCCTAAAGCTTCCAGCATCCCACCTGAGGTCCCAATCCCGTTTTTCAGAACATGGAAGAATATCAGGAGCCAAATAAATCCATATTGAGAATCCACACACAAAAGAAGACACACTCACACTTACCCTTCTGTCACACACATCCAAAATGTAAGGAAAACGAATTAAACCCCCAATCAATCAGCAAGCCGCTTATCTCTCTCATATAAACTGGAACTTTAGAAATTAGCTCATTTATTTTGGACAATTAGGCTTATTGGAGTGTGACAGGGAAAATTTGCAGTGCAGTGAGGCATGCAGCTGCTAACAATAGAGAGAGAAAACGACTGACAGAGTGAGATGGTCTTTTCTTACGCCATGGTATTTTACTTATCTGTGTAACCGCTGCAGTGACGCGATCTCGCTGAAGCGTTTCCACTTCTGTGAGTGAGAGAAAGACAGAAATCATCCTGGGGAAAGAATGAGATGGTAATGATAGACTTAGAGCAAAGAAATGCACAACATGAAGCATTTACGCATTGGAATTCATTTTCTTTTTTTTTTTGGAACTTTTTATTTATGATTTTTGAACAAACAAACCTCTTACAGTGAAAATAAAGTAATACAGTAAAATTAAAACATCAATAATAATAATAATAATAATAATAATAAAATAAGTACTAAAAGAAAGAGAAGAAAAAAAAAGAAAAAAGGACATCATACTTTGTCTTGCTGAGGAAACATGTACATCAAATTAGAGCAAGTTACATCCCTATTATACCATACATTGGTTGACCAGACTTTACAGATCTAAATAGTTTGCTACACTTCTCCATCTTTGCACAAATTTTTCCATCTTCATCTGAAGACATGCAGTCATTTTTTTCCATTGTATAAACCTGTTTCAGTCTCTGGGTCCACTGTGCCACACTTGGAGAACCTTCTTCTTTCCAATGTATTGTTATCATTTTTTTTCAGCTATTAGTAACAGTATCCGTAATATTAATCCTTGTTGTTCATTGTACATTTCTTTTGGCAATGCTCCCAATAAGCACACCACAGGATCTAGAGGCATTTCTACCTCTAGAATCTTATCTATTTCTTTTTTAATATTTTTCCAAAATATTTGAATCTTTGGACAATCCCAAAAAATGTGAGTATGGTCACCTATTTTACGACATTTTCTCCAACACAATGCTACAGATGGTTCTTTTACATATGAAGAAATCACATAAGGTGTATTGAAAAATCTAATTTTTACTTTCCAGTCAAATTCTTTCCAAAGTTGACTATTAATACCTTTATGGCATCCCTCGCATAAGTCCTCCCATACATCATCTTCAATTATAACATTCAGTTCCAGTTCCCATTTTCCTTTAATATCATCTGTATTATGCATAATATTAGTTATTAGCCTTTTATATAAATGAGAGACATGTCTTTTTGTTGGAAAATGTTTTTCTATAGTGTTAATGAAGTATTATTCTATTTTGTTTGGTTCTTTGAAAAGTTTGTCTTTTTCTTTTTTATTTGTAATGTAATGTCGTATCTGAAAGTACCTATACATATCTTTAGAAAGGGGACGTTAAATTGTTTTTGTATTTGTGAGAAAGCCTTAATTTCTTTTCCATTGAATAATTGGTTTATAGTTCTAAGACCATTATCAGCCCATATTTTAAATCCACTGTTCCGTTCCGTTCCGTGATCTGGGCTGTGGATTTTCCCTCAGCCACCTGAGGTCGCTGTTCCCCTTGCACTGCACTTCCCTGATCGTTCACACCTGTCTTATTGTCATTAGCACTCATCATACCCACACCTGTTCACAATCACACGGACTATAAGAACTCTCATTTCCAACTCATCATCCTGGCTGCATTGTCTTCGGTATTGTATGTTTCCTGTTCCTTGTCTTCGGTTTTTGTGTATCCTGCCTTGATCCAGTCGTGTTGTGCCGTGTTGGCCTTTTGGTTTGGTTTGTGTTTGTTTATTTGTGTTTATTCATTAAATATTCCTTCCCTGCATTTGGACCCAGATCTCCTCCGTGACAGTTTTATCCATTCATTATCAATTTTTTTTTTTTTAGGAACTCGTTTTGTGCTTATGAAAGGTAGAATGGTTAAGGGTATTCTTTTAATTGTGCTCTGTTCTATTTCGACCCATCCTGATTCTTTGTCATTTGTGATCCAGGCCACTATTGCATTTAACTGAGCTGCCCAGTAATAGTATTTTAGATTCGGTAAGCCTAGGCCTCCTTTCTCTTTTGGTAAAAGTAAGGTTTTAAATTTTATCCTAGGCTTCTTTTTCTGCCATAGAAATTTACTAATTAATTTATCTAACATATTAAATTCCGAGATAGGTACACTTATTGGAAGAGATTGGAACAAAAAAAGAAATCTGGGTAGTAAGTTCATTCTTATTACCTCGATTCTGCCCAATAATGAAAGAGGGAGAATCTCCCATCTTATAAAATTTTTTATTTGTTTTAATAGTTTTTTTTTATATCAAAAAGTTGGCTAGATTTGGGGGTAAGGGTAATTCCCAGGTATCTAAATCCTTGCTTTGACCAATGAAACGAAACCTGATTGTTCAACTGGGATGGCCAGACACCATAAATCATCAATGCTTCAGATTTACTTTCATTAATTTTATAACCTGAAACTAGTCCATATTCATGCAGACACTGCATAAGTGAGGGAATGGAACGAGAAGGGTTTTCTATGAAAAGCAATACGTCATCCGCAAATAATGCTATTTTGTGAACTGATTTCCCTTCATCCTCCATTCCTTGAATTCTTACATCCTGGCGTATAGTTTCTGCTAATGGTTCAATGCTCAGAACAAAAAGAACGGGAGATAGTGAATCCCCTTGTCTCACTCTTTCTACCTTGAAGAATTTTGAACACTGGCCATTTACCCTTATTCTCGATTTGCTCCACTCTTTCTAAGGACTTCTTGGTGTAGTTGTGCCCTTCTTGATTTTCTTTACGGAGTTTCTTTAATTCCTCCAACACGTTTTGATCTTGTTGACGTCCATTAGCATCGTCTGTGCTAACCGGACTCGGTGTTCTTCGTTTTTCTTCCTTTTCTTTCTTATCTTGCTTGGTACTCATTTTTTGTCTCGTAGTTGAACTCATTTCACCGTTGAACTGATTTTTCTTTATAGGTTAAGCGTTAAACGTTATCGTTGCCACTTATTGTTTTAAATTTTTGACGGAGGTCTGTTTATGGCTGCTTACTCAGTCATAGCGCCACCGGAAGTCCTGGAATTCATTTTCTAATCGAGGTTTAGTGATCTCCGTACACTCTAGAAACTTTTAATTTGTATAATTTTGCAAACTGCAGAAAGGTTGACAGAAAAAGTATAATACATATATATTTCTAGTTACACTAGTGTTTAGCAAAGATGCATAAAATAAAATAATAAAATTATTATAAAATAAAATCATAAGATTTTAAACAAAAGCTGTTTTCTTCATTTATTATTCATCAAAGAATCTTGAAAAAAGTATCATGGTTTCAAAATTTTTAATGGATTAGTTCACTTCCAGAATTAAAATTTCCTGATAATTTTCTCACCCCATGTCATCTAAGATGTTCATGTCTTTCTTTCTTCAGTCGAAAAGAAATTAAGGTTTTTGAGGAAAACATTTCATTTTTCTCCATATAGTGGACTTCAATTTGAATCAGCAGGCTGAAAGCCTCTTGCAGTTTCAATGCAGCTTTTATCAACACCATTTATTCTGTATTTATTCTCTTAATGTATGACATCACTGTTTGTATTTTTTTGGAGGGTTAAGGTGGGAGGTCTGGGTATAGGGGCTCAAGATTTGACCAAGTCTCAACATTTGTTCGACATTTGATAAAAACATTTGACTAAATGTAATTTGGCAGTATATACAGGTCTTTCAGTTCTACCCCAATACATCAGAGATGAATGTTATTTATTCAGGGAGAGTGGCTCCTTGTGCTTTAACGTTTACCTAAGCACTAAAATTAAAAATTAAAAACAACCTCTCGACTTTTAATTTCCTCATAGCTCTCTACATAATTCATCATGCGCTTGTGATTCTGATCTGTCTCTTGAAAAGAATGAAAAGAATGATTTGCTCTTCAATTCACATGCGGCTGCGTAGCTCACACTCTTTCGCGCTCTCTCTTTCTTTCATTTCCTCTCTCTCCTCTCGGTCTGTTGAGAGCAAAATCGCAAAACAGAGGAGGCCATTTATCTGATGATTAATATTTAAGGCAGGGTGTTAATAAATAATACTATTCTACATAAAAGAGATGTTTGTTATGGGCTCTTGTCTCATTACTGATGCAGGTGCCGTGATTCTTCCGCCATCAGTATCTTTTCAATATTAACACTCTCACAGATGGAGCACTGATTGCCTGACAAAATATGTGTATCCCCTGTTTCTAAATTATTATCACTATTATCATTATTAATGCCTCTTATGTTCATTCATTCTGTTTACATTAAGAAGACAGAGAATTCAAAGATGCTCATGTTGAGTTAGACTTACTTTGGTTTCTTTTTTACTCTCTCAATTTGCAGTTCTTTAACCAACTCCAGCTCAATGGGAAAATGTGCCTATGGCAAAATTTATGATAATGTCCACAATAAAATTATACTTCAAAGTGTCCTAATATTCTGTTTTAGTCCCCTACAACAGGTTTAAATGAAACTAATGTCAGAAAATATTGTGATTTTCTCAGAATATACATTTAATATTAGAATAATTTTGTAATGATTTCGAAACGATTTGTTCAAAGCAATTCTAAGCTTAAAGGAGTAGTTAACTTTCAGAACAAAAATTTACAGATAATGTACTCACCCCTTTGTCATCCAAGATGTTCATGGCTTTCTTTCTTCAGTCGTAAAGAAATTATGTTTTTTGAGGAAAACATTTCAGGATTTTTCTCCATATAATGGACTTCTATGGGGCCCCCGAGTCTGAACTTCCAAAGTGCAGTTTAAATGCAGCTTCAAAGGGCTCGAAATGATTCCAGACGAAGAAGAAGGGTCTTATCTAGCGAAAGATCGGTTATTTTCTAAAAACTTTAACAATTTATATACTTTTTAATCTCTACACAGAGTACACACAGAGCTAGACAAGACTAGCAATTGAGGTTAAAAAGTATATAATTGCAATTTTTTTTTTTTTTTTTTTTTTTTAGAAAATAACCAATCGTTTTTCTAGATAAGACCCTTCTTTCCTCGGCTGTGATCGTTTAGAGCCATTTGAAGCTGCATGTTGGAAGTTCAAACTTGGGGGCACCATAGAGGTCCATTATATGGAGAGAAATCCTGAAATGTTTTCCTCAAAAAACACAATTTCCTTGCGACTGAAGAAAGAAAAACATGAACGTCTTGGATGACAAAGGGGTTAAGTACATTATTTGTAAATTTTTGTTCTGAAAGTGAACTACTCCTTGAAGTTCTGTAAACCCCTCCCTTCCATAAGCCTACTCTGCTCTGATTGGTCACCTGGCCAAGTCTGTTGTAATTGGTCTTTCCATACAAAATGCAAGCAAATCGTGGTCACAGCTAAAGTTTAGCTGCTAAACTGTAAACAATTTACGAAACTAGCTCTAACGTGACTAACTAATGAAACAATACAGTTTGTAAACCAAAATATGTCTACATTCTTTATTATTAAACAAAGTAAACAGAACAACGACAGTCTACATTAATTGAAACATTCTTAAGAAATAGTGGGTTCACAGTGAATTTTCCGAACTATTTCAGTAAGACAGGAATATCGTGGTCTTGGTGAAAACCTAAAGCTGCACTAGGTATACATCACATATTAGCACAAAAACCTTGATACTTTGAGCACTCAGTTGAAAAGTACACATAACATATTAATCATACTTACAGGTTGTGGTTCGGAGATAAAAACTAAAGAAGGTACGAACTTATCTTATATGGACAAGCGTTTAGCAAATCCTGCATTGAACTCACCAAGATTAGAGAAGCAGTCCTTGGTAAAATGACAAGCACACGACAAAAGTTTTGAATTTTATTGCTGTGGTATTAAAAATTAAATTTTAACCACTGATTCTTTACATTATCAACTTGTTACAAACTGCAAAATTTTTTTTTTTTTTTCCGAAAACCTGCTTTTTAAGCTGTTTAATAGTAATTCTTATTTCACAGGATTCATACCCGAGAGCTCTGCATAGCAAGTGCACTGCTACCGGGTGCACTACAGAGCAAGATCAATCGATAATCTGCCTCTGTAATTATAATTTGTGTAAAAAAGAATAGGCTAGGTTGGTTTTAACCTTGAAATGTATATTTTATTTGATGTAAAAATACTTTTTCATATTGCAGTTTAAGCCCTGTGGCTTTGTCACTTTGAAAACCTTGCTTTTTATTTGAACATATGAAACAGCCAAACACAGGGACATTAATCAGCCAAAGGCTTCTATTTGGGGAAGGGCTATCTGATTGCCTGACCCATGGTAGATGGAGGGAGTGCTCAGGTAAACAACTTGTTTGTATGTTTATTTATTTTTTAGTTCATTTTGATGACACTAGTGACACACACACACAAAACACTTTAATAATGGCAAATGTAGATATGTTGCATCAGTTTTTTTTATTTTTAATAATTCATTCTCAAAAATTCTTTGTTGGAACTTCATTCATTCTCAAAAATTCTTTGTTAACACACACACACACACACACACACACACACACACACACACACACACACACACACACACACACAAACACACACACACACACACACACACACACACACACACACACACACACACACACACACACACACACACACACACACACACACACACACACACACACACACACACACATGTTGGGTTTACATGTTTTATGGGGACATTCCATAGGCGTAATGGTTTTTATACTGTACAAACCGTATTTTCTATGGCCCTACACCTACCCTACACCTAAACCTAGCCCTCACAGGAGATTGTGCATACTTTTACTTCATCAAAAAAACTCATTGTGCATGATTTATAAGCCTGTTTCCTCATGGGGACCTGAGAAATGTCCCCACAAGGTCAAAATCTACTGGTATTCCTATCCTTATGGAGACATTTGGTCCCCACAACGTGATGAATACCAGGTACACACACACACACACACACACACACACACACACATCAATACAATTCTCACCTTTAACTAGTTGCGTATTAGCATGCATATTACTATGCATATTACATATATCTTATCGGCTGTTTAATAATACAGTGTCTATTTACAGTGACAGAAAATTATTTGATCGCCTGCTGATTTAGTACATTTGCCCACTGACAAAGAAATGATCAGTCTTTAATTTTATGGTAGGTTTATTTGAACAGTGAGAGACAGAATAACAACAACAAAAAATCCAGAAAAATGCATTTCAAAAAGTTATAAATTAATTTGCATTATAATGAGTGGAATAAGTATTCGATCCCTTCACAAACCATGACTTCGTACTTGGTGGCAAAACCCTTGTTGGCAATTACAGAGGTCAGACGTTTCTTGTAGTTGGCCACCAGGTTTGCACACATCTCAGGAGGGATTTTGTCTCTTTGCAGATCCTCTCCAAGTCATTAAGGTTTTGAGGCTGATGTTTGGCAATTCGAATCTTCAGCTCCCTCCACAGATTTTCAATGGGATTAAGATCTGGAGACTGGCTTGGCCACTCCAGGACATTAATGTGCTTCTTCTTAAGCCACTCCTTTGTTGCCTTGGCCGTGTGTTTTTGGTCATTGTCAAGCTGGGATACCCATCCATGACCCATTTTCAATGACCTGGCTGAGGGAAGGAGGTTCTCACCCAAGATTTGAGGGTACATGCCCCCATCCATCGTCTCTCTTTGATGCAGTGCAGTTGTCCTGTCCCCTCAGCAGAAAAAACACCCCCAAAGCATAATGTTTCCACCTCCATGTTTGACGGTGGGGATGGTGTTCTTGGGCTCATAGGCAGCATTTCTCCTCCTTCAAACACGGCGAGTTGAAGCTTGATTTTGGTCTCATCTGACCACAACACTTTCACCTAGTTCTCCTCTGAATCATTCAAATGTTCACTGGAAAACTTCAGACGGGCCTGTACATGTGCTTTCTTAAGCAGGGTGACCTTGCGGGTGCTGCAGGATTTCAGTCCTTCACGGTGTATTGTGTTACCAGATGTTTTCTTGGTGACTATGGTCCCAGCTGCCTTGATACATTGACATCCTCCTGTGTAGTTCTGGGCTGATTCTTCACCATTCTCATGATCATTGAAACTCCACGAGGCGAGATCTTGCATGGAACGCCAGACAGAGGGAGATTGACAGTTATTTTGTGTTTCTTCTATTTGCAAATAATCGCATCAACTGTTGTCACCTTCTTACCAGGCTTTTACTCTTTGGTCTTGGCCATGGTGGAGAGTTTGGAATCTGATTGATTGATTGCTTCTGTGGACAGGTGTCTTTTATACAGGTAACAAACTAAGATTAGATTGTGCAGTTAAGTGACCAAAAATAAGCTCATTTTAATTACGCAAATTGAACCAGTTTTCAGGCCATTTTGAAATGCATTAGACTGTAATTGATGACTAAAACCTTTTTTTTTTTCAAATAGGTTTTTTACCAAAATATCTTTAAAATGTAGTAAAAATGTGATAAAAATGACGGCTATCACATAATTTATTTGTTCTTAAGCATCTCATGATTCCTATTTAACATGATTCAATATGTGAAACAGTGTCAATATAACAGGTGTGTTTGTAGGTACAATTATAACTTTGTACTAAAGCGTGCCAAGAGCGCATTGCCTACAGGCTAGGGCCGTATGAATTACGCTGGGAATCGCACAAGTGTTTTCATCTGTAAAAGCATGAATTGAGCCTTTTCTCACACATTCAGACCGACTGAGAGGGTGAGAGAGAATGAGAAAACAGGCTGTGAAGCAGATTGGGGCTGCCAGCCAAGAGGCTTGGCACAGCTCCTAATGATGCCAGGCATGAGTCGGCTCCCAGTGCCACCTAGACATGTACCCTGCCAGCTCCCAGTCAGGTATGGATGTCTCTATTAGCCACATGCTTCTCTATGTGTGAGAGAGGCAGAGAGAGGCCCTGAGAATAAATGCACAGTCTGGAACAACAAAACCGTGGTACATTTCACATTCCCTTGTGATCAAGCCTAGTGAGTCGTTGAATTTCTTCCATTTTTGACTATGAGTATTGCATATGTCCATGTTATAAATGATGCAATAGCTTAGCAACAGGGTTTGTGCTTTAAAGCGACTTGTGACATGAAGAGGCCTTTCTCGCACCTTCCAATCTAGTAAGTATAACTAACGGTTATATCACTATCACTCTCTCTTGCTGTATATTTGAACTAATAATGCTGGCTGACACACTATTCTGTTGGATATTTGAGATGGTGTTAGTGGGAATGCACTTGTCCATCTTTGTCTTATTTTCAGTGCAATTTTAGTTTTTAATCTCTCTGGAAATTTAGAGTTTGGACATTTGCTTAATAAAATGTATTTGGCCACTTAAGCCTTACTTAAGTATGTATGACTGGATTAAATGACAAAATATCAAGCCAAGTCACATTTATTTATTACTCATCCTCATGTCATTTCAAACCCGTATGGTGTTATCATTTCCGTGGAACATAACTAGAAACATTTCGGAAGAATCTTCACACACGTTTGGAGCTTATCCGTCATGGGCACTTGAAACTGGCAATGTATGAAAAATATTCTGGCAAATATCTCATGTTTTGTTCCATGGAAAAAAAAATAGAAAGTAATATGGGTTTGAACTGACGTGGGTAGAGTAAATAATGACAGAATTTTCACTTCAGATGAACTTTAACTTTAGAACAAGCATTTTCTAATTAAAACACGTTCATGTTCAAAATTACACTGTTTTAAAATAACTGATTACAACTTCTACTACTACTAAGAGATTTCAATAATTTGAAATGTAATTTATTTCTGTGATGGCAAAGCTGAATTCATTACTGCACTCATTACTCCAGTCTTCAGTGTCACGTGATCCTTCAGAAATTATTCTAATATGCTGATTTACTGCTCAACTGTCAGACCAATGGACTGTTTGTTGTGTTTTTTCCCCAATGTGCTCTGTTTGACCTAGTTTCTGTCTTCGTTTGATTATGTCATTTGGTTTAGGTGTGTCTGGTTAATTATCCTCATTTGCTCCAATATATTCAGTTCACTGTTTGTCGTCCGGTCTACTAAGTTTCTACGTGTGATTTCTGCCTGTCCATCCTGTATTTACCCTCTTGTGGATTATTAAATACTATTTGTATTATCTTCATCTTCTTCGTGCATTAATTTCCACCATAGTGTGACAAAAGACCGGACCAAAAGTGAAAGTACGTGTTTCCCCGTGTTTGTTTTTTATTTTTTGTATGGTGCTCCCTGCAAGATTCATCTCTCTGGCTCAGAGGAGCCATGATATTGAGGATTTCATGAGGGACTTAAGCTGTTTCACCATCACAACCGCCTTCGACGATGGGAAGCTAAAGTCCCTGTTCAAGATCGGGGCTATCTGCCACCAACCCGTCGACCACCCAGACACCACGGGATTGAACTGGAGAGAGGCGATCATCTGGAGAGTGTCTTGCCCCAAGCCGGAATGCGACTCGCCCCAGAGCGTAGCCCATCCTGCTGCGTGGAGCAAGAGCCTGAGCCCACAGCTGACAGAGCCCGCCGCGACTGACGAGTCATTGCTAAGTGGAGTGACAGTGCTGAGGATCGCTCCAGAGCTAGAGCCCAACACATCAGACCAGGTGCGAGAGCCAGCTACAGAGCTTGCCATGGGAGAGAGCGCTATGGACAGCGAGAGAGCGGAGCGAAGCTCTGCCCACTGCACCATGACTGAGGGTGAGCCGAGCTCAGTGGACTATGAATTGTATATACAGTGCACAGCATAAATGAATGAATGAATGAATGATGCATTTGTATAGCGCTTTCATGTGTATTTCCGTACACCCAAAGCGCTTTACAATCATATGGGGGATCTCTCCTCAACCACCACCAGTGTGCAGCATCCACTTGGATGATGCGTCGGCAGCCACAGTACAACGGCGCCGGTGCGCTCACCACACACCAGCTACAGGTGGAGAGGAGAGAGTAATATAGCCAATTTAATGGAAGGGGATTATTAGGAGGCCATGATTGACTAGGGCCAGTGGAGGGAATTTGGCCAGGACACCGGGGTTACACCCCTACTCTTTACGAGAAGTGCCATGGGATTTTTTGTGACCACAGAGAGTCAGGACCTCGGTTTAATGTCTCATCCGAAGGACGGTGCTTTTTACAGTATAGTGTCCCCATCACTATACTGGGGCATTAGGACCCACATAGACCACAGGGTGAGCACCCCCTGCTGGCCTCACTAACACCTCTTCCAACAGCAACCTAGTTTTCCCAGGAGGTCTCCCATCCAGGTACTGACCAGGCTCAGCCCTGCTTAGCTTCAATGAGCAACCGATCTTGGGCTGCAGGGTGATATGGCTGTGGAGTGAGTACACCCCCTCTAAAACTTAACAAATAGAGCAATTACTCTTCACTTGAAAGACATATTAGGATTCTTTGGAGATATAATGTTCCAACAGGCCTGCTTGATCAATTACCAAAGAAGAATGTCAAAATGATTTAGCAAATTAAGATTTTCCTGTCAAAGTGATAAAATGTTGTGTTGCAAAAATGAGTACACCCTCCTGAAAGTTACTAAATAAAACTAAAAAAAGAAAACAAAAGTGTAGGTTTAAAGCTATTTTTGATCAACCGGTAAGTATACTGAACCAAAACTTTTAAAGACGAGTAATTTCCTGACAGTTAAAGGCCTTTTATAGCCTACTGAATCATACACAGACTTAATGCTGTCAACAATGAAACCAATTGGGAGAGAACTGCCAGGTGATTTATTTCTTAGCAGAAAAGAGGAAAGTGGTACAAGAGGAATACCAAATTATTGTTTTAAGTGGGAAAATATAGCAGAAGTAGCACTGACATTCAAAAACAATGGACTTGTGACAAGGCTCCTGAAACAACCAGGTTTTCACTTTAAGTTTTCATTTAATGATGAGTGAATTTTTGCTACAAAATGAGGCGGAGAAATACCATGTAGTATCAGAGCCGGCAAAAAGCTATGAAAAGAGTGACACTTTATCTCACAGAGTACGAAGCAGCCTGCAGAAGTGACATGCATGGTTATTGTCACCACTAGAATTACCTACTGTAGCCAAAGCACAGTAAACTCATTTAACCTCTTCCATGGCCCATATTTACAAAATACAGACTTCTGGGAATCCATACTCTGGTGTCAAGGGACCAAGTCAATCATTTCGGATCCAAAAGCATCCAAAATGTTCTGGTGTTGCTGCACGAGGAGTACAGCGAGAAGTGCCTGTACCTACAGTGAATAGTCTCCGTCTGGTCTGCCCTGGCTCCTCCTGTCTTCTCCTTGGCTCATTCCTCTATCATCTCCCTGGACTCTGTTCGTCGTCCTCCTCCTGGGTATCCGTCCTCCGCCTGAACCTCCTCTAGTATTGTCTGCCTGCCTTTGTGCCAGCCATTTGCCATCCCCTGTCACCTGTCTTCTTTTCCTGAGTCCCCCTCCGTCCTTCCCTTTGTTGTTCCTGCGGTGTGGGGTCGCACTTTCCTGGTTTATGCTGGTCCTTAAACAGCACATGACCAGCTAAAGACCAGAATAAACCAGCTAAGGACCAGCTTAAACCAGCATCAAAACCTACCTAACCAGCATCCCAGCATCAAAACTACCTAACCAGCATATGCTGTTTTTTTTCACCAGGGATTCCTGCCTGTCCATCCTGTATTTACCCTCTTATGGATTATTAAAGACTATTTGCATTATCTTCATCTTCTTCATGCATTAATTTCCACTGTAGCATGACAAAAAATAAATATTCATTATTATGATATATGTTGAAAACAAGTTGTGGTACTTTATGTTTTTCTGGAAGCCATGATACTTTTACCTTACGATTATTCAATAGAAGTTCAAAAGAACAACATTCTCTTGCTGAGCCCAGACTTTTAAACATTTGTGTATAGAATAATTAGGAAAAAAAAGTATTTCAATGTGGTTTTAAAGTGTTGAACATCTGTGTGAATTTTTGGGAAACTAACTTCATACATGCATTATAATTACCATGCAACAATTTGGTTAATAAATGGTTTAGCTTTATTCCTTTTCAGATGCCTCCTTGTTAGATATGTTGTCTATTGCACTGACATTCATACACTTTTATGTGGCTTCAGTGTCCAAATACTTTTATGGGTCACTGCATCATATAACTGACATTTTATTGTGCTTTAGGTCAGCATGTGTTCTTATCAGAGGATATAAAATAAAAGGATGGAATTTCCCAGGCACAGAGTAAGCTCAGTCCTGACCGTTGACAGCTCAATGTATTTTAGAACCTGTCTTAAGCTCTTTTTGGGACGTTGCCCATGGGACAGCATCTGTATGTGCATTTGTGCGTGTGTGAGCATGAATGTGTATTTGTACAGAGTCTGTACAACTCTTGGCTCCTACCAATATGAACTTTGAAGGACACGGTCATGTGAAGCAGTCGATGACAAATAAGAGAGTCCACCTTAAAGAAAAGAAAGATATCCTTAAAAAATCTAGTTTGAAAATCTGTGTGGCCAGTTTATATAATGTAATCTTTGTATTCATGTTGGTTTCATGAATAGCATTGTCATAAATAGGTCACATTATCTGATATTTTTTTTAATTATTTAACACACAATAATGTGGTTCTATAAGATCTTTTAATATTTTTTTATCTTCTTTTTTTCTGTATTTTGACTATTCCATTATTCAGAAAAAAAATTAATACCTAAATTTGTATATGTAATTAAATATATGTGTAAAAAGTAATTTTTATTTAAAATGAAAAACATTTTAAAGTTTTTTAAACTAATTTAGACAAGCGAAATAGCATATGCCAGTGACCCGAAAATGAAAGTTTTGAGCAGTGCAAGTTTTCAGTTGTAACACAGCTGTGTTTGTGAAGCACACCAAAGTGCTGACAGATTCATTTCATTCTCTGAGCTGAGGAACAGGTTTGTTATCACTCCGGGTTGAACTTCCAGCATTGCTAAGGTGTGAAACTTCATTTTAGAGATGCAAATAAAAAGATAGAGTAGCAGTGAACGTTACAACCGCTTCACCAGCAAAAACAAACCCTGACGTTATTACGCATAACAAAGACGAATTAGCATTCGCTTTGCACCTAATGTGTAGGTGTTTGCAGGTGCTGGTGTCTATATGTGTGTGTGTGTGTGTGTGTGTGTGTGTGTGTGTGTGTGGTCTGAAGCACTTGAAACTGTACCTGTAACCGCAGGCTCACCTCTAGACAGCTTCTGTGGTCATGGGAGACAGGTAAAATGAGGTGGAGCGAGCTTCTTCAGCAGGAAGCAGAGCAGGTGTTCCAATTAGCCGTTCTCCTTTAAGAACAGAATAAACAAACTCACAACACTCACAATTAATAAAAGTTGGTGGCCTGGAACTTTCCACTATAAAAATCCTTTGGGCGTGGATTCAGCGTTTTCTGCATTCCAAATTAGAAGGATAAAGCAAACAAAGGTCTCAGGTGCAACTTGGAGACTCAGACATGACTATAATCTTGCAAAAATTAAATAAAAACTATTTTTTTTTATTCATTGTTTTTTTCATTGTTTTTCATTTTCATTGTCAAGTTATCAAAATCTACATTATGTGTATTGATATGTTTGTTAAAGAGTTTCTAACATTTACTTAAACAGTTCACCTAAAAATGAAAATACTGTCATTCCAAATCTGTGTTACTTCTTCTTTGGAACACAACAGAAGATATTTTAAAGAATGCTGATAACAAAAAAACAAAAAAACAAAACACTGAGGCATTTCTCAAAAATTTCCACAGAAGAAAGTGAGTCATAGAGGTTTGGAACAACATGAGTAAATGCTGAAAAAAATGTCATTTTTATTTATTAAAGATAATTCCCATTAAAGCAGTTCTGAGTTAAAAGAATTACTTCACTTCAAGAATAAACATTTCCTGATAATTTACTCACCTCTATGCTATCCAAGATGTTCATGTCTTCTTTTTTTCAGTTAAAAAGAAATTAAGGTTTTTGAGGAAAACATTCCAGGATTTTTCTCCATATAGTGGATTTCAATAGGAACCAATGGGTTGAAGGTACAAACTGCAGTTTTGACGCAGCTTTAGAGGGCTCTACACGATCACAGCTGAGCAATAGGGGTCTTATCTAGCAAAAAATCTGCCATTTTCTAAAAAAAAAAAAATTGGATGACATGTTAGTAAGTAAATTCTTAAGTTTTATTCTTGAAGTGAATCTTTTAAGGTTTATTGTACAATTGCATTGTCTGAGATGTTTCTTCTAGAAGTTCTTAGAAGTAAAAAAGACGTGTAGAGTACAAACTTCTAAAATGAACGTGAATAGTATCCCTGATAGCACATGTACATCTCAAAGACGTCTATTTGACATCTACATTTACATCTGCAAGACATAGTTTGCTAATCTGCAATACGTCTATTGGACGTTTCCTATCAGATGTCAAATAGACATCTATTAGATGTATTAGAATGTATGTAAAACTGACAAAAATCGTTCAGACGTCTGCCAGATCAAGAGATCTTTAACAGACATCTTGCAGACATACGTGTGCTATTTGGGATAGTCATATTTTTTCTGAACTTCATTTAGCATTATTATTAAAAAAATAATAATAATGTGTGTGTGAAAAACAGATTCACCAAGTATAGTTTATATAAAGATAGTAGATAGAAGTATATATTCTGCTCTAAGCGACATCTATACAAAATTATAAAAACTTGCAAACGTTACAGATATTTTGTTTTAATAACTTAAAAAAAAAATCATGAGATTTATCATAATTAGGACTCTTCGAAATACCCCTATATAATCTAATCTATTTAAGTTAACCTGGTTGAAAATCACTGGTCTAGGAGAACCAACTGAGATATAAAAGTAATGTAAATGCTCATTTGCATTTTGCTTCCCAACAGATTAAGAATCTTATATAAATAAAAATGGTCCTGTGAGTGTTTCCTGTTGTCCTGATTAAATCTAAAAGTCAGTGTGTAGGACTAGATCTGCACGTAGGTCTTTCTGAATTGCATTACTCTGTCAAGCACCTAACATGGCCTGTCATGCCTTCTAGATTCAGCAGCTATCTATTCTCTGAAAAAAAAAAAAGATTTCTGCATATGAATTTTGAAGCTGTGGCAGAGATGGCTGAGATAAATCATTTCCTGCGGCCTTTCTGTTTCAGCTGATTCAGCACGCCGAAGTGCCTTTTATATGACTATCAATTATTAATGCACTATTACCATATTAGCATATGCGAATATCCAACTAGGTTAGTAGGATAAGATATATTTGCATGTGTGTGCATGATTTAACTGTATGTGCAGGATATAAATCTGTGAATATGTGTCTGCACGCATTTATGTATAGTGTATGTGTTCCTGTTTCTGAAATGTATTCATAAATGCGTAGGAATCTATTAGAGCGTTAGTGTGTGGATGTGGTTGTTGACTCCGTGCAGGTCGTTGTTATTAAACAGGACTGTGGATGTGCTCTGACAGGTGGATTATGAGCCGATTATTTACGCCGCTCTTTTAATTAAAAGAAAAACTGCCTATTACTCTTCCCTCGCTCGCTCGTTAATATCTGCCACCAGATTTGGGTGTTGACGATGATCTGTAATTAAAAAGAAAAGAGGCAGCTTTATGGCAGAGTTTGGGAAACATCAGGAAATTACTTTGTGGATCACACACACACACACACACACACACACACACACACACACACACACACACACACACACACACACACACACACACACACACACACACACACACACACACAAAGTCATCTTGGTTCGAAGAGGTCTGAAATAATTATGAGAAATATATTCTACTTGATATTTACTAAGAAAATTATATCACTTAAGCAGTGTTCCAAGTATGTCTATGATCTCCTTCAGAATGAAAGCATGTAATTAAACAGTTAATAAGAAATATACATCTGTGTGCTGCAGAAATTAACAATTAGCAAAAAGAAAAGGTTTTCTCAGAAATTAATGTCATCATTTATTTGATTCCTGTAGAACACAGAAGATATTTAAAGAATGTTTCATCTTTTTTAATTTAAGCACTAATGAGGTTTGACGTTATTTAATTGTCACCATGCTGATTTGTAAAATACAAATACCAAAAAAAAAAATGTCAATCTATATTTTTACTTTCTTTTTTTCTAAAATAAATACATAGACACAGAGACATTGCTCAAAATTTTCAGTTGTGAAAGTGAATAGTGATTCACTGTTTGGAACAATATGAGTAAATGCTGACAGGTGAGTACATTTTTGAGTGAGAAATCCCTTTAAAGTACTTTTGAGTTAAAAGGAAAGTTCACCCAAAAATGAAAATTCTGTCATTAATTACTCACCCTCATGTTGTTCCAAACCCTTAAGGCCTTTGTTTGTCTTTGGAACACAAAATAAGATATCTGTTGTCACTGATGTCATATGGACTATTTTAATGATGTCCTTACTACCTTTCTGGGCCTTGAATGTTGTAGTTGCATTGCTGTCTATGCAGGGTCAGAAAGCTCTCGGATTTCATCAAAGATATCTTAATTTGTGTTCCGAAGATGAACGAAGGTCTTATGGGTTTGGAACGACATGAGGATGAGTAATTAATGTATATCTATTTAGTCTGAGATGTTTCTCCTTAATGTGCTTACAAATGAAAAGACTGATTGTAGAGCTATAAGATTAATGTGAATAGTCTAGTTTGTATATTTTCTTTTTAATTTAGGCTGGGTGGTCTCTCAAGCCAATCCACCATTCCGGACATATATTTAATTTTTAAAAAGCATGTGGAATTAGATTTGTGATCAGTGAAATTTGACAGTGAGTGTTTTTATTTTTTTTAATTTTTTATTTTTTTTATATGTGTAATTACATATTGTATTATATTTGTAATGGAAGTCCACTGAAGAGGCGAGATTAATATCCAAACAAGAAATCCAAACAACCAATAATCCAAACAATAAATCCAAACAAACGAAGACGTGACATAAACTTGACTTGACAGACTTGACTTGACTTAGCGTGAACAAACTTGGCATGAACTTGATTTGAAACAGACTTGACAAAAACACAACTCACCAACAGCTGGTTACAATGTTAATATACGACAGGGGTAAGATGAGGGCTACTTATACTAAACAATACAGGTCACATGACAAACAAACCAATGAGAAACAAGGAACAAGACCATAGCAACCAATGAACAAACAGAACAGAGAACCAAGACATGAACCAATGAAAGCATGAGACATATAACAAAGGAACCAATACATGAGGGAAAGGAAAGCAAGACTAGACAAGGACCATGACTAATTTTCAAAACAAAAAAGACATGAAAACAATAACATGAAACAAAACCAAATCAAATCAAAACCAAACCATACGTTACAATATTATATTGTATTGTATTGTATTGTATTGTATTGTATTGTATTCTATTCTATTCTATTCTATTCTATTCTATATAGTCTATGTTTTAGTTTTTAGTTTATTTAGTTTTAGTTATTTTAGGATGTCAACAAAACAAAATTGAGAAATGCTGAAATAAAATAAATTAGTTTTTGGTAACAGGTTGCAATAAAGTTTTTATTAGTTTGTATTAGTTAACTACATTAGTTAACATGATTTCCCAACACTATTTATTTTTATCTCAGTTAATGTTTATATTATTTAGTGATCTTTTTTTTTTTTTTTTTTTTTTTTTTTTTTTAGTTAACCCTGGTAAGGCTGGCTACACACTTTAAGACTTTAAAGGACAAGTTCACTTCCAGAACAAAAATGTACAAATAATGTACTCACCCCCTTGTCATCCAAGATGTTCATGTCTTTCTTTCTTCAGTCATAAAGAACTTTTTTTTTTTTTTGAGGAAAACATTTTAGAATTTCTATCCATATAGTGAACTATGGTGCCTGCGAGTTTGAACTTCCAAAATGCAGTTTAAATGCAACTTCAAAGGGCCCTAAATGATCCCTGCCAAGAAAGAAGGGCCTTACCTAGCTGTTATTTTCTTAAAAAAAAAAAAAATTATATATATATATAAACACACAGAGTAATACACAGAGTACAAAGAGAACTAGACAAGACAAGCATTTGAGGTTAAAAAGTATATAAATTGTAATTTTTTTTAGAAAATAACTGATCGTTTCGCCAGATAAAACCCTTCTTAATCAGCTGGGATTTACAGGCCTTTGAAGTGGCATTTAAACTGCATTATATAAGTTCAAACTCATGGCCACCATAGAAGTCCACTATATGGAGAGAAATCCTGAAATGTATTCCTCAAAAAACATAATTTATTTACGACTGAAGAAAGAAAGACATCTTGGATGACAAGTGGGTGAGTAAATTATCTTTAAATTTTTGTTCTGGGAGTGAACTTCTCCTTTAAGGCCAATTTCCACTCAACGCTGGAGGGGAGTGGCCCGATCCAAGGCTTGTTGCAAATTATTTTTTGTGTCATTCCTCTAGTCTTTACAATTATTTAACTGTTCCTGATCAAGACGAAGTGTCTCCAATCTCAAAGCGTAAATATCAAACTTACCAACATATCCGCAATAGCCAATGAGAGTGAGCAAGCATCACCTACCGAATGCTGCGTGCTTCTATAGCTGAAACTTAGCAGCCACAAACATGCCACGAAAGCAGAATGCTGAGAAAGAACTTCACCCATATTTTTTTTCTATTTGTTTTTCAACAGAACATGCACCAAGAGATTGGAAAGAATCGTTTTAGGGTGTGTTCACACAGTTCAGTTCGTTTGGTTGATTTAGTCTGAACCAAATTTGGTCCTGGTCCACTTAGTGTTCACACTGGCATTTTGAAAGCAAACCTAAACATACTGAACCTAAAGGCAACTTTTGGTCGGGTTGAATGATGTATATTTCGTGACAGAACTCACCAAACACTCAAAGGTGTGTTCGACTTAAAGCGGTGCTCCACATTTGTCCTCTGCTCATTTTGTTTTGGATACACCGCTTGTTCCCTTCATGAAATCATGTCGCATAGCGTTGCATCTTGTCATTACTTCCTGTTTTTGGTTCGTTTAGAAGTATTTGGTGTGTGTGTTGCGTTCATATTTTATTCACACCACACCAGAGCTCATTTGGAAGCGGACTGAGACCAATCTTTTTAGCAGTCTCGGTCTGCTTATTTGGTGCACACCAGAGTTTGGATGGCAGCGTTCATACTTAGACTCCGTCCACACGAAGCCGGTGCATTCCCTATCCGATCATTTTTTTTCCTCGTTCTAAAAAAAAATTCCGTAAACACGAAACCACTGAAAACGGTGTAGTATATATGCCAGACCAGTGTGGGGTGCTGTAATTCTGCCATAGAGATACGCTATACATGGAGAAGAAGACTTTGAGCATGCGCATAACCTTGCGCGCTGTATACGAACTAAGAAGAAGACGAAGATGCGAACATTATCGCTTGTTGCTCATAACAGTTGCATAGAAGCAATAGATTTTGCTGTAATAAAGCTAGTAGGCTTAGTAGCAACACGAACACAATCATGTAGTCCGCCATTATTGTTGTTGCTGTTACGTGTGACGCAGCCGACACGTGATGTGATGACATCATCATTTCACAAAATATACGTATTGGCTGTACACACGAAACTGCGAGGGTGTCGTTTTCCGATTTATCCACTTTGGGACCCGGTTTCAAAAAATAGCGGATTCAGTCTCCTAAAACGCCGGATCCGTGTGGATGAAACGCCAATATGATAAAAAATTTATACGTATACAGCGAAACGCGTCTCCGTGTGGACAGGCCCTTAAATGAACTGCACTAACAGAGCAATTGCACCAGAGATTGTTTTAAAGGTGCCATAGAATGGAAAACTGAATTTACCTTGGCATAGTTAAATAATAACAGTTCAGTACATGGACATTACATACTGTGAGTCTCAAACACCATCGTTTCCTCCTTCTTATATAAATCTAGTATTTGCAAAAGACCACCGAAAAATAGGTAAATTCCAACATAACACCGACTGTTACGAAACAGATCGTTAATAGTTACGCCTCCAACATTTGCATCGCCCAATCATCAGTAACGTCAGCACATCGTTTAAACAAGGCAAGCCACAGAAGGGACACGGTTAGCTTAATGCTAGCGCTAGCCTGTTACATTGCACTACATAGGATCTCACTTACCACATAAACAGAGAGATGCCTGCGCTGATGATGGTGAATGATGGAGAAATAACTGCGCTGATGATGGCGAATGATTTACAGATCTGGAGAATCACTGACCAGCAGCTCAACTTGATTGGTAAGTACTTGAGTCTCTGCATTGTAACTTTACACAGAGCACATGCATCACAGTAATCACACTAAAATGTCGGCGATTCAAAACGGCAGATTCAACAAACCGCATATTAAAAGCGGCTAGAGCTCCTAATTAAATATATATTTTTATCCATGTGCGAGCTATTGAGCTCTGTGAAACAGCCAATCAGAGCAGAGCTCATTAATATTCATGAAGCTTCCAAATAAGGCAAAAACAGAACCTTTTATTCTAGGGGCAAATCCTAGGGTTGTAAATGGACCTATAAAACCATTTCTGGAGATTTTTTGCCCTTTCCTATGCCATATACCTTCTATGTAGATATCAGAGAACAATTTTAAATATTCTCTCAATGTATTCTATGGCACCTTTAATCGAACACACCCTTAAAAAACATCTAAAGAACCTTTTTCGAATGTAAAGAACCTTTTCTGCATTTTAAAGGTTCCATGAATGTTCAAGGTTCTTCGTGGAACCATTGATGCCAACAGAGAACCTTTATTTTTAAGAGTGTAGTATGCATGTTCAGATGATCATAAGGCTAAAAATCGGTTGAAACGGTCTTCATGTCTGTGGTCTTCCATGGTTTTAAAGTTGGAAAGTTGGAAATTTGAAAATCGTTTAGTGTGTCCCAGGCATTAGAAAACCGTTTTGGATGTTCTTTCAGCATCACAGAGATAATCATTATCCACCACACTCACAATATCGCAGTCATAATTCTCATCATGCAGGGGAACGGAACTTCAAATATTTCACAAGGACACAAGCACAGTGCAGTTGCATTACAGGAGCAAAACCTGTTCATCACTCGTAAGCTTCAGCAGCTGCACAAACGATGCCTGTGCACTTTATTAAAGACTGTTTATATAACACCATCCAACTGTTTGAACGTTTCCTCTTTTCAGCTAAAAGAATGGCTTTTTATTTACATCCGTGTTGATTTTGTGTACCCAGCCTCTCAATACACACACAAACACACACCTGTGCGTTTGATTGACAGCCTCCTCCTCAGTTTAAAATGTGAGGACTACGCCAACTCACAGCACTCGGATTTAGCGAGCTTTACCGGCTTTTGATTCCTGATAGGCCAACTGTCTGTCACCTCTAATGGAATGTGGACGTGTGCATGTGTGTGTGTGTGCATGTGTGTGTGTGTGTGTGTGTGTGTGTGTGTGTGTGTCTCTTGGAGAGAATGACTTTGACCTCACGGTTGAACACCATGCAGGCTGGTCAGAGGTTACAAACGTCAATCACACTCCGGACATGGTCAGAGTAACACGCACACACAGAGTTCCCAGTTCTTTTCAGTTGAGTGTGTGTGTGTGTGTGTGTGTGTGTGTGTGTGTGTGTGTGTGTGTGTGTGTGTGTGTGTGTGTGTGTGTGTGTGTGTGTGTGCCTGCAAATATGACTCAGAGAATACAAAACAAAACCATCTGAAAGAGTCCAGGATCAGGACACCCTTGGGTGTGTTGCTTGTCTAAGCTCTCTAATCCCAGTATTAGGTTGGTAAATGCTGACGTTAATCCTGCTCTGTTTAACACATCTTCGTTATGAATGGCTCTTTGATTCACTGCTGTTACAGTGGTCATGTGAGTGCTTCTGAAAATCAAACACCCCGCAGGTTACAGCAACACAATCAGGAAACATGATCTGTCTATCTTGAGCCATGACAAAGGCGGTTTTCTTGAATAGAAATACGAAAGGATACGAATGCAAATACTTTAATGAACAACAAAATAAAAACAAAGGACCACAATAGAAATCCAAACCATTAAGCAACAAGCCAAAACAACAGCTGACAAAGAACTACAGAAACACAAGGGCTAAATACACTTGAGACTAAGAAGGCATCGTGGGAAACACGAAACACCTGTGGAATCAATCAAGTTGAAAAACTACAAAACTACAACTATGGCATATAAGACAGGAAGTGAAACAAAAGTCCAAACAAACTGAGAATATGTCATACCCAGTAAGTCATGCACATGGTCCAATGGGTCTTATGTGGGTTCCTCAAAGTCGGTGGTATACTATTATACTGTTGCTATTGATCAAATTATTTTCGTGGCTATTTTACAGTTCTGTCATTTTTTACTTTTAATACTGAATTCAGTTTCACTGAATTATGGAAGCCCGTTTCCGCCACTGAAGACAAAAAAGGTAATTGTGACTTTTTATCTCACTATTCTGACTTTATTTATCGCAATTGCGAGTGTACGTCTCACAATTCTGACTTTTTCTCAGAATTGTAAGATATAAACTCACAATTGTGAGTCATAAAGTCAAAATTGTAAGATACAAATTCACATTTGCAATAAAAACACACTCACAATACAAATTCAGAATTGTAAGTTTTTATCACTTCAACCACATCTCATATGAAGTACTGTGTTTAATAGCATTTTATGGTGGAAATTTGGGTTATAGAAATTATTTTTTTTAAATACCTGGTAAATATGTTTAACTACTTTGTCTTTTTAAGGCTTATGTAATATCTACATACATAAACAGAATAAAAAGTAAATGTTGAAAACGTTTTCAAAATAAATAAATAAAACTGGTATTAAATCTGTTAGTTTGATAAAACTCCTCTTATGAAAAAGTTGAAACCAACTTGTGAAATTATCTGGAAATGTCAGGACCCTTTGATGAGAAATTCTGTCCTTCCAAAAATAATAAGAACCAATTACAATTTTGTACAAACATATCTGTAAAAACAAATCAGAACATGTGACCCTGGACCACAAAACCATTTAACTGACAGATTTATAGCCGAATAAATAAGCTTTCCATTAATGTATGGTTTGTTATGATAGGGCAATATTTGGATACAACTATTTGAAAATCTGGAATCTGAAGGTGCAAAAGAAAAGAAAAGCCTTTAAAGTTGTCCAAATGAAGGGCTTAGCAATGCATATTACTAATCAAAAATTAAGTTTTGATATATTTAAGGTAGGAAATGTACAAAATATCTTCATGGAACATGATCTTTACCTTATATCCTAATGATTTTTGGCATAAAAAAAAAAATTCAATAATTTTGTCCCATACAATGTATTTTTGGCTATTGCTACAAATATACCCATACTACTTAAGACTGGTTTTGTGGTCCAGGGTTATATATATGTATACATAATCAGACTGAAACTGGTGTATTCAGCCATTTGTTGTTATTTGTGTAAAATATGTATCAGATAGTGAGTGAAAGTACTGTGAGTAGTCCATAGGCTTGAGAATATCCAAGGGCAGATTAACTGACTAACATTAAATAGACGCTTCCTATCCGACAGAAGTTTTCTAAACTAGGAATGTAGTGCTGAATGTAAGCAATGCTTTTTGGGCTCACATGTATCAACAACATCTTCACTTTGCTCAGTTTAAGTGCTGAGTCATACTGGAGGTGCTGATGGGTTTTATTCTCTCTAAACGGGCACGGCAGGGAGCCTGAGCCTCAGCACCAGGTGTTTCTGTGTTCAGCTTCTTCTCAGCCATAAATCTCCCTGGGCTTTGCTCCACCGCAGATGTAGATGTGGAGAGATTACTCTAGCCAAAACAGCAGTCAGGCCCTTACTAAAGCTGGCCGTTTAACTGGTAAACTGGAAACCGGTGTGTGTGTGTGTGTGGGTGGGTAGGTCACAGCACTGAACTGCATCTTCTTTCCAACCCGATCTCACGTAACTTTTTATTTTTACAAGGTGGCAATTTCAAATGAATTCGTACCATATGAATTTTTTGAAAAAAGTAAGTCTGAAGATCCACCTCTAACCACACCTCTAAATATAACTCTTACTGGGTGTAATCAGTACGTATGAATGACATTGTATGAATTACTCACTAATACACCAAAATAGTTACAAAATCCCATGATGTTGTGTTGACGTTGTCTTGGTGTGTATAAAGTAGGCGTCCTCTCTCTCTCTCTCTCTCTCTCTCTCTCTCTCTCTCTCTCTCTCTCTCTCTCTCTTTATTTTTTATTTATTGGGTAGTGATGGTGACAACTCAACATAGTACATACAACTTTATTGTATAAAAACAATAATATCCTTAATATCTAACATTAAAATGTATCCAAATTACCATGAACTCTATACAACCTTCAAAACAGCTGAACAAGCTAAGGCTGAACAGGAAAACTGATATAGTGATTTTTTAGATGCCATAATCAAAGAATTGTAATTTAGTACACAGAACAAACACCAGGCTAAATGTGCCACGGATCAGATATGACCCTTTACTTTCAGCAATTATAAAACCAATAGGTGTGTTTGGTTTGAAGCAGCCCTGCACGAATCGGTGTGTCAACAAAGTAGCACAAGAACGATTCAACAGCTTTGATGTCGAAAACTGATCGGTCTGCGATTGGTTTAAAATACTTTAAGTTACTTTTTCCCCACATCAATATACACTCAATACACCATAATGACAAAGCACAAAACAGGTTTGTAACAACCACGACTCTTTCTAGAGCTGGCCTTTTGGCCAAATTAAGCAATTGATGGAGAAGGGCCTTGGTTAGACTGGTGACCAAGAAGTTGATGGTCACTTCAGTTGAGCTTCATGATCATAGAGAGACAAACATCACTGCAACACTCCACTGCTCTGGGCTTTATGGTGGTGTGGCAAGACTCAATCTTCCTCAGTCAAGACACATGAAAGCCCACTTGGAATTTGCAACAAAGCACCCAAAGAGCTCTCAAATTGTGAGAAACAAGATTCTGGTCTGTTAAACCATCATATATGGAGGAAACCAGGCACTGCTCATCACCTGCAGAGTAGCATCCCAACTGTAAAGTGTGGTGTTATCAGCTTAATGCTGTGGGTCTTTTTTTCAGCAGCAGGGACTGATGGACTCGTTAGAGGAGAAGGAAATCTCAGTGCACCAAAATATTGAGATAGCTTTAATGAAACCCAGTCCAGAGCATTCAGAACCTTAGACTGGGCAGAAAGTTCACGTTCCAACAGCACAATGGCCCTAAGCACACAGCAAGAGTGGCTTATAGACAACTCTGTGTATGTCCTTGAGTGGCCCAGCCAGAGCCTGGGCTTGAACCCAATCAAATATTTCTGGAGAAACTTGAAAATGTGCCAAAAATAATTGCCAAATGTGATGTACAAAACTTGTTGCATCATATCTAAAAAAGACTTGTAAAAGGCTGTAACTAAGTCCTAAGAGTAGGGAGTTAAAAGTATAAAGAGTATAAATAGAGTTAAGAGTATAAATGTGACCCTGGACCACAAAACCAGTCATAAGGTAAAATTTGACAAAACTGAGATTTATACATCATATGAAAGCTCAATAAAAATTTCTTTCTATTGATGTATGGTTTGTTATGATAGGACAATATTTTACTGAGATACATCTATTTGAAATCAGAAATCTGAGGATGCAAAAAAATCAAAAAGACTGAGAAAATCACCTTTAAAGTTGTCCAAATTAGGTTCTTAACAATGCATATTACAGATCAAAAATTAAGTTTTGATATATTTACATTAGGAATTTTACCAAAAATCTTCATGGAACATGAACTTTACTTAATTTCTTAATGATTTTTGACATAAAAGAAAAATAAAAATTTTTGACCCATGTATTTTTGGCTATTGCTACAAATATACCCCAGCGACTTAAGACTGGTTTTGTGGTCCAGGGTCACAAATACTTATGCAATGTACTTATTTTAGCGTTTTATTTTTTTATTTATTTGCAAAGTCACAAATCTGTTTTGTCCTTTGTCATTATGGTGTATGCAGTGTAGACTGATGTGAGAAAAAAGTAAATTTAAAGCAATTTAACATAAGGCTGCAACATAACAAAACGTAAAAAAAAAGAAGAAGTATGAATACTTTGCAAGGCACTGTAGGGTAACTTGTAATCTGTAACCTATTACATTTCCAAAATAGCCCAGCCCAACACTACATATGAACCTGTATATGAAATGATAACATTTAAAAGTATCAGTTTTCAAATCTTGCAGCATGTTAAAATGGTTTTGAAGTCATAACATAACATTGTGCAGTGAATTGTGCAAACTTAGTAACACCAAGCTGTAGTTGATGGTGTGTTGAATTGTGTAATAGAGTGTCAAGAGCTCTTATGTAGGCAGGATATTATGGTAACTAAGAGAAACCCATCAGCGGTACTCAAACAGAGAAAGAGAGCCATACAGACACACCCAGTATTGTGGTGTAATGGGCGTAATTAAATGTAATGAATAAAATCTGCATGCTCGTAAACAACACAATAACCTTTTTTATATGTGTGAGATTATGTGGAGTGAAAAGCTCTCAGCCTGAGCTCTGCCCCTCGCTACTCTTCCCTGAGCTGTCTTTATTTATCTCTGTTAGGGCAATAATCCCTTTAAATGACATCTTTATGAAAGAAACGATAATCACCTCTGCATAATATTGTATTTAAATAGACATTAGACACCCATGTTTGATACAATCATGCCAGTGAGGGAATAATCTGCTATAAATGGCATTAAATCTTTTGTTTTTCACTATCAAACAAAATGAAATACACATATTTCTTTCAATATTAATTTGGTAAAAATCATGTATTTTTGGATAGATACGTTTCCCTGCTTAGACTAAACAGTGCCGCATCATTAAAGGAATAGTTCATCCCAAAATGAATATTCTGTCATCATTTGCTCACCATCATGTCATTCCAAACCCGTATGAATTGTTTCTGCTGTGGAACACGAAAGAAAATCTTTCCCTTGCAATTACAATGAATGTGGGTTGGAGCTTTCAAGCTTGAAAAAGTATTCAAAACCACCATAAAAGTACAGTTAAAGTCATCCATAAGCTTTATTCAAGTGTTCTGAAGTCATGAGACAAGCGGACTGAAATTTTCATCTAGGGCTGTCACTACACAATTATCATGACCTCAAAAATTCTTCATAACGATATTTCATGATATCTATAGAAATCTAATCTAAATAAATCATCCTATCAGTCAAATTAATTTCTTTTCTTTTTTTATTTGGCTAATGAATTACAGCATTGCATACAAAAGGAACAATTACACTAAACAGAACAGACTGATGCAGACCGTTTTTATTAGTTTAGCACGGTGTCAAAGTAAAACAATTTAGAATAATAATTACATATTTTTCTCAAATTATTTTCCTTGCATTATAACGTCAATCAAGTGTTTGAAATAACTTCCTTATGTGAACTGATTCTGATTTTAGAGTATTCTATACAGTGATGAAGCCTATGTCGGTTTGTATTGAAATATAAATGTGAAAATACCAGAGATGGCTTAAAGAATACAGATAACACAGATAACACTATATACTGTTATAATCGTGTGCTGATTCTCATCAAAGTCCCTTTAAGGCAAATCATGTCACTGGCGGCCATCTTTAAAACGCCTCACGGGCATGCAAGTGCAGCTCCCACACAGAAAAAAAGCAACGGCGCACCGGCAGATAGCCTATAATAATTATGAATGTGTCAGGGAAAAAATAGCAAGGAGACTGCATCAACATTTGAATAATTTATTGATAAACTATAGTGCTTGCTTTGTTTTTCGGCTTAAGAGATGAAGTCGGCAGTAGTGGATATGCCTGTATTCAAACAAATTACATAATTGGAGAATATTTGTTTTGCATTTTAATTGGTTAATTTGAAATTAGACATTTCTCCCTCTATAGACATATTTTATACAGAGTTTCACGCTTAAGTTCACAGAGACCGAGACAACAGAAAACGCATCCTGCTTGCTTTCATTATTTTACAAAAGTGCAACGTTTTGTTGTTATTGTGAGTGCACACAAATAAACATAGAGATTCAAAAGATACATTACTTTTATCTGTATGACCAAAAATGACAGAGTATTTTAAGAGCAAGTGGCCGCACCGGCGCCTCCACCTGCCATCGCGTTTTTCAGCTTCAACACTCCACACAGACACTTGAATAATGCACATTTTTCTAGGTTAACATTAGATAGAGTGGCCATGTAAAGTTGCTGCTACTATCATCTTCATCATTCAGATGAAAAGCCATTTTTGCGGTCGATAAATGATAGGTGAGCGTTTGGATGTTTTTTGGTTTTTAGTGAAAACATGGTTAATTTTTGTAGGGGTTGTATTGTTGTTAGCCTTAGCTCCCTCTAAACGTGTTATAAAACAATGTGAATATTTGTCTGCTAAGTTCCTACTCTTTACAAGTTATGCCATTTTGTAAATTTTTCAGCAAACGGACTGCTATTGATAATATTTGCAAGCAGTTTAACTAAGTAAACAAAACTACAATAGTCTATTTACAGATGTATCTGACCTGTAAATTAAGTACTGAACAGGACAGTTTTGACTCTCTCACTCCATTCTCGAGTCTTGCATTCTTTTGGCGGACGCGCGGATGGGCGGAGCGTGTGCGTGGCGAATTGCGTTGTCGGTCAAGACGAACCGGATTACGATTTATTATACGAGTATTATTATTGAATGGCGAATTTGGAAATAATCACTTTAGTACATTCGGCAGGCAACAGAAACAACAACAACAATATATATGAAAATAAAATATAAATAAAAAAAATGGCAGCGGGCCAAATTGGCTGCCAGGCCACCGGGAATTGTCCCAGTTCTCCCGATGACCAGTCCGCCCCTGACTTTAGACCAGGTTTTAGTTGGTCAATGGTGCAATCATTTTCAGTCGCCTCAACACACCTCGTTTTCAGACCAGCATTGGCTATTTAAACAATGTGGCACTGGATGTGAAAACGATAACTCCGTTGAGCTAAAACTAGTATGATAGGGTGCTTACACACCATAATGTGTAGTGTTCATTTTCAAATATCACCAATACCTGTATTTTGCGACACCCCTGATTAAACAATAACGATATTTAATTATTTAAATATCACAATTACGTCAATACCGGTATATCGCGACACCCCTAATTTGAACTCAAGAACTGAATCAATCTGATCTGTGAATTAATAATTCTGAGCAGTTTTGTGAACTGGATCAAGGGATTCATTGAAGAGACATGACTCAAAAGAATGTTTTGTCAAGTAATCGGACATCACTGCTTTTCATATCAGCTCAAAATTAGGCCAGTTTTCTTTGAATAACAATTTCTTTGAATAACAATTTCAGTTTCTCATACAATAGATATTAATATTGGGGGGAGGGTGCATTTTTGCTTTTTTTTTTTTTTTTTGATGGGACAGTGGACATCGGACAGGAAGTGAGTGGGAGAGAAAGGGGGATGGGATCAGAAAAGGTCCATGAAGGGGAATTCAAACTCCATTGACGAGCCTAGTTTCTTCCAAGGTTTTTTTTTTTTTTCTCCATTTCTGTCACCAATGGAGTTTTGGTTTCTTGCCACTGTCGCCTCTGGCTTGCTTATTAATTTCTGGCAAACTGAATAAATAAGCTTTCTATTGATGTATGGTTTGTTAGAATAGGACAATATTTGGCTGAGATACAACTGTTTAAAAATCTGGAATCTGAGAGTGCAAAAAAATATAAATATAGAGAAAATCGTCTTGAAAGTTATCCAAATGAAGTTCTTAGCAATACATATTGCAAATAAAAGTTTTGATATTTTTATGGTAGAAATTTCACAAAATATCTTCATGGAACATGATCTTTATTTAATATCCTAATGATTTTTGGCATAAAAGAAAATTTTTAACCATACAATATATTTTTGGCTATTGCTACAAATATACCCGTGCTACTTACAACTGGTTTTGCGATTCATGGTCACATTTGAACTGAACTGAACTGAGCTGGTTGTCTGCATTATCGACAAACTGTTTTCCTGTTTATCTGTATTGTAAAAAAACATATAAATAAAGTTGACTTGACTTTTTAAGACTCAGTTTTCATTCACTTTCATTGTATTGAAAAAAGTAAGTTTTATAATTTACTTTATTTAATAGTAAATGTTCTATGAAAGTAAAGTCATATGGGTTTAATAACACGAAGATGAGTAAATGATTAAAAAATGTATTTCATTTTTAAACCTACAGTACCACTTCTAGTAACACAATAAGGTTAATTTTGTTAATGCATTTGATATAATTAACTAAAATGCACAATTATATGTTACATTCATTATTCTAGGTTAATGAATAGTTGTATATATAAAAAATACTATTGTTCTTTGTTAAAGCATATTCATATTGAATTCATAATACATTAACTAAAGATGTTTTTATTATTGTTATCAAAAGTTATTTATTAGAAATGAACTTCTATTAATATAGCATTTATATAGCACATTAGTCTAGTTTTCATGAAAAAAAAAAAAATCATGCAGTCTTCCGTACTCAAAATCTCTTTAATCCTTTGCTTCCTTCCAGGCCCCATTTTAGTGAATAAAAGCGGTCTCGACCAAGTACTCAGAAATGAGCATCAGGGGAGTGAAGTCTTGCTTTCTGTCTAGCTTGTTTTTGTATTGTTCAATCAGCCAGTTACCCCTGCTGTCAAAACGCATGTGCGTCTCCGTGACAACCCCCCAGTCAAATCGAATTTTCCTCCCCCGTACAGAGGACTGTGTAAACTTCTCCTCACCGTCTTTAAGATGAGCCTTCTCTCTAAATAAATCAAAAACTCTGCCACGTCCTTGAGGTATAGTGTGTGATTTTGATACGTGCGAGTGTTTGTATGTGAAAAAGAGAGCAAAAATGGGAGAGAAAGAGCGAGCGGATCAGGGAATGTGTGGAATAATGCAATTAACTCAGTATGGCATCTCAGGAGACAGAGGGATGGTGAGGGGGAAGCGGGAGAGAGACGGGATGCTCTTTATAAATGTCTTTGAGCGGAGCGAGAGAGAGAAGGCTGAAGGACTGAAGCTGTCACGAGCACATCCCGCTTCCCCATCATACTCAGTCAACAAGCTGTCAATCAAACCCAACAGAGCTGCTTGTAGCTCATTATTATGAGTCAAAGGTACACAACCCCACTAAACTCGTGAAGCTTTTTCAATCACTTGAGAAAATATTGGACACAATGTTAACAATGAGCCATGCTGTACACTTAAAGACACACAACTTTGGATATTTCTGATGATTTATTTGCTAGTGAGCTCTGGAAAAGGAAGTTTGGGAAAAGATTTATACTTTTGTCAAACGTATTTGATCAAAATATGCAAGCGATATATTTTGTCACACTGCCATTTTTCCATAGCTTTAATAGAGCGGCGACAGATGGAGGAGTCTGATGTGAACATTTGCTTCAAGCATCTGAGTTACAGTTAAGGTGCTGAAATCTGCATCCAAAATATTTTGGAAAGTAATTACATATGGCAAACATTTCAAGGTCCAAAAGTCCACATTGCAAATCTGGGATTGAAAATCCAATTTAAACTAAAAATAAACAAGATTTTAGTATTTTGAAAGATTTAAAATTATGAGAAACATTGAGCTAAAATAAAAAAAGAAAGATTTTGCACTATTTCTGGGTCACTAATAAGCAAATTTGTGACAATATTGTAATGGTCAGATGTTCTTGCTTGTACAGGATGCTCTTTAAATCATTCTTAGATCACACTGGAGTGCAAAGTAACGTAAATACTAAGTAATTATGAAATATATAATTTAAATTCTACTTTGCTGATCTATGATTTGCCATTTCAAAAAGCTGTACCAACTTCTGAAAATGCAATATGGAAGCAATTTCAGTGTAACATTAGATTTCTGGAGCCCACTAATGCAACTAAAGTAGGTCTGTTGATAAATAAGTTCTCATGTGTGAATTTTGTCTGATTTATGATGTTTTATCAGGTTCTTTTTCTTTGGCACTACTCAGGAAAGACTTTCATCCAGTGTAATGGAAGGTGTTGGAGTATGATTTAGAGGCAAACACGATTGAATTTCTAAAGTAATCAGAGCTGTAAAAGTGAAGGATGATGTGACAACTTGTTTAATCACATTAAAGATTAAAAACCATGGAGACATTATGAGATATCTTAAGAATCTGAAGTGTGGATGAGAAATCTCATATAAATTGGTTAGAGATTTGCATCTCTAAATTAGAACATCTAATGTTCACAACAGTATAGCAAAGGGCAGAGAGTCCACTTCACATAGTTTAGCAAAGCTTATGTAACTAATACACTCTTAAAAATAAAGGTTCTTTATTGGCATCAATGATTTCATGAAGAACCTTGAACATCCATGGAAACTTTTGAATGCAGAAAAGGTTCTTTATAGTCAAAAAGGTTCTTTAAATTCTAAAAAATGTTCTGGTTATTTTAGAAATGATTCACTGAGAGGTTCTTCTATGGCATCACTGCAAAAACACTCTTTTGGAACCTTTTGGAATTTCAGTTTTGTACCTTAGATGACAAAAAGATGACAAAATATGCAAAAACATATGACTTTAGAAAACTTATAGAACAATATGCTTTTATGGTGTTTTTTGGAGTTCGGTCACTATTAACTGTCAAAGTATGGCTGAACTTTTTGGTAACACTTATCATGAAGCCTCTATTTATAATAATTGTAAAATAATTAACATTTTGCAGATTCTGCAAGGTGTAAGTAAACTTTTGACCTTAACTTTACATCTTGGATGACCTGAGGGTAAGATGTTGAATTATTCCTTTAAGAATACACACATAATGCATCATTTAATGCAGGATTCATAGAAAGTTTTACTGATTTTTTTCTTTAAGAATATTTTAAGCATTTGTTGTACTGTAAATGAGCAGACCGGAAAGGGGGCCTGGAGAGAAATAAGACAGATCATTACATTTCCTCTCATACACATTTGATTCCAGAGAAAAAGAACGAGAACAAACTATCATATTTACCTAATCATCAAGGAACCAATTTTGGCAGCATTCTTTAGCAGCGAGCATGGACGGGACTAATTTACTAAACACACCCTCCAGTCTCATAATTACATGTAATTTTACCGGCATAATTAACTAATTTAATTACTGCTCCTCAAGAGCATCAATTATTGATATTACGAAGCGTTCAGACAGGCTGTGGTGACACGAGGAGCATCAGAGGACGTGAAACACATGCTGGCACTTTGAGAGCTTTGGCATGGGTACAGCAATATACGAGAGAGAGAGAGAGAGAGAGAGAGAGAGAGAGAGAGAGAGAGAGAGAGAGAGAGAGAGAGAGAGTGTGTGTGTGTGTGTGTGAGAGAGAGAGAGAGAGAGAAACAGAGAGGGGGAAAGAAAGAGTCTGAATGCAATATCAGAGTGGCACAGACCTGGACAAGAGCCCAGACTGACGACGGCTGCTGTAGAAATGTGGGAGAGAGAGAGAGAGAGAGAGAGAGAGACTTTGACTTTTAATCTCTCTTTATTTACCAAAAAAGATTACTCAAAATGAAAACTTTTTTTTTTTTTTTTTTTTTTTTTTTTTTTTTTTTCGCCATTCCAGAAGAAAATATTGTACAAACAATAAAAATACCACCAAAAAAGAAAAAAATAAATAAATTACAATACATATCAGTAGTATTTCCGTGTAAGAAAAACAAACAACCATCACACTGAAAGTCTCATCTTAGACATCATACATAGATGTTCAGATTCCCATCCACATAGACTTCACAAAGGCAGTTATTTATACACCAAATGTGTTTAAAAACCTCTATATCCGTCATTTTATAAAAAGCAAATTCAATTTTTAAACGTGTTTTAATTAACCCCCTAAAAATTAGTGTAACGTCTGTCTGTCCCAAACTAGCAATCTTGTGCTTTCGTGACAGCCAAATTGCCAACTTCGCTTGACCAAAGACAAAATTTACTAAAACATGAGTCTCTTTCCTTGAACGTTTGTATTTTGGACCATAGATAAAAAACACTTTAGTGAAGACCTCTCCTAATTTCTGACAGTATTCTTCTAAAAGGCAAAAGAGTGGACTAAGTCTTTCACACTCAGCAAATAAATGAAAAACTGTTTCAGACTCTCCACGAAAAGGGCAACCCACCCCTACCTGAGGGTCAATGTGTGCTCTGTGTCTGTTCGTAGCTATTATACCATGCACAATCCGCCACTGTAGGTCTCCGGACCTTTTCTCAATGGGGGGCTTGTACAAGGTCCTCCAGCTACCTTTTGGGGAAAAGCCTAACCCAAAAAAGTCCAACCATTTGGACTCTTTCACACTCTTCAATGTGTTCTGGTTGAGAGCCTTTACACACAAGGCATAGAGCTGCTTCTTTCCAACAGCACTGAAAAAACTTGACTCAGAACAATTAAAGGACAAGATGTTGCCCTCATTTTCCTGCCATTCACCATTCTTTAAAGAGACCTCCAGTTCCGGAAAGGGAGGTATCCTCACCTCACCAGGATCAACCACAGACATACTGTAACTCGGTGGCAGTTGTTCTTGCACTGCGGTTAGAAGTCTCTGAGCAACTCGAACAGATCTTAAGCCAATGTTAAAAGCCAGTGTCTCAGCTGATACCCAGCCATCCTCTGAGGCTAAGTGCCCCACTTTGGTGATTTTTTTTGAAAGAAAAACATTTATTAAAGACGGTGAAGCAAAAATGTCCACCCCAAGTGCTTGGTTAAAAATTAGGGGCTCTTCCTTCAGCCACCGTAGGTTAGAGTCACTGAGGTTCCGAGATTTATTGAAAATAGTCCACGACTTCAACATTGACTTATAAAAAGGTGTCAAGCCACTCAAATTCAATTTATCACAGTCCAATAAAAACAAATGACGATCAAAGTCCATATCTCCTGCTCTTCTCAATAGAGCGCAAGCAACCCCAAACCAACTCACGTCCTCTCCATACAAAAACCTTTGAGCTGTCTGGAGTCTGAAAGCCTTTATTCTTGACCTGATGTCAATAAGCCCCTGGCCTCCTTCTTGCTTAGGCAGGTAGAGGACTGGACTTTTCAGCCAATGTTGTCCTGACCAGAAAAAATTAATCAACCGTTGCTGGATGTCTTTTACCAGGCCTTCTGGAGGTTCCAGTACCATCATCTTATGCCATAAAAACGAGGCGACCAAATTGTTGCAAACCAGAACTCTTCCCCTATATGAGAGCTGGGGCAGCAGCCAGAGCCATTTAGACAACCGAGCACACACTTTCTCCTCTAAACCCTCCCAATTTTGCATCATATACTCCTCAGTTCCTAAAAATACTCCTAAAAATTTAAAACCGGCCCTTCCCCATTTCAGCCCCTCTGAAAGTAGGGGACCATTACTGTTTTTTCCACCCCACACCGCAACACTCTTTGCCCAGTTGACTTTTGCAGAGGAGGCTTTACCGTAAGACTCTAGACTTTCTTCTAAAAGCCTAATGTCTCTTGCACCTCTGATTAAAACAGTAACATCATCTGCATAAGCAGAAAGTTTAACAAGTTTCTGGGGCATTAGTGTTCCAACTTGTAAACCCTTCAGCTCTTTTCTTAACTTGCATAACAGAGGTTCAATGACGATACTATAAAGTTGCCCTGAAAGAGGACAGCCTTGCCTGATCCCCCTTTGAACTCTAACTGGTAAACTGAGGCCACCGGCCATTTTGATTAAACAAGTAGCTTCTGAATAGAGCAGCCTAATTAGAGAGATAAAATAGTCTCCAAACCCAAAGGCTTCAAGCGTCTCAAAAAGATATACATGATCAACCCTGTCAAAAGCCTTTTCTTGATCCAATGACAAGAATCCCACACTGACATCATTTAGAAAAACAAAGTCGAAAAGGTCTCTCACCAAGTTCAAATTATCTGCAATGGATCTTCCCTTTATGCAGTAAGATTGATCCTTATGTATAATTTGTTGCAATACATTGTTCATTCTCTTAGCTAAACATTTGGAGAGAATCTTATACTCAGAGCACAAAAGTGCAACAGGCCTCCAGTTCTTCAACAGAGTTAAGTCTCCTTTTTTTGGAAGCAGAGTCAGCACTGCACGTTGACAACTCTTAGGAAGACTTCCTTCATTTATAGATTCTTGGATTACTTTAAAAAAGTCATTTCCAATTATAGTCCACAAATTCTTATAAAACTCTGCAGGAAGGCCATCTATTCCTGGTGTACGGCCTGAAGAGAGTTCCATCACTGAGGCAGTCACTTCCTCAAACGTAAGTCCTTCTTCCAAAGATGACTTTTGCTCGGAGGTTAAAACAGGGAGATCATCTAAAAGTTCTTTCCTGCATTGTCCCACTGATTTCTCAGCAGCAAAGAGAGTAGAATAAAAGTCCACAGCAAGCCTACGCATCTCCACAGGGTCAGAAGTAATATGTCCATTATTATCTTTTAAGCTATACATCTGTTTTTCTTGAGCAACTTTACGTTCCAAATTAAAGAAAAAAGAGGTAGGTGCATCCATATCTCTCACTCTTAAAAACCTGCTCCTGATAAGTGCACCCTTAGCTTTTTCATTTAAAATATTACTTAAAGAGAGTTTTTTATCAGTCCATACTCCTTGTAAATCAACTGTATTATTAACAGTCATATTCCTCTCAATGGAAGTAATTTCTTGTTCCAGTTGTTCAATTATATTCTTCATACCCAAATTAGAGAAAGAAGCATATTGTTGACAAAACAGCTTTATGTGCGCTTTCCCCACTTCCCACCACTGAATTGTACTATCAAAGAGGACTTTTTCAATTTTCCAATTCTCCCAAAAAATTTTAAACTTCTCAATAAAGAAACTGTCTTCTAGAAGTTTTACATTAAAATGCCAGTAATAACTTTTATGAGGTCTGATGTCTAAAACACAATCAATTGTGATAAGTTTATGATCAGAGAAAACCATGGGAACAATAGTTGTACTTTTAACTCTATTTCTCATATTTCCTGATACATAAATTCGGTCCAAACGTGCAGCAGAGATCAACCCAGTGCTGACTTTCACCCAAGTGTATTGTCGCATTGAGGGATTTTGATCCCTCCAAACATCTGAAAGGTTCAAATTCTCAATTAAATTAGCTAAACAAAGAGCTGATTGTGAATGTGGCTCCTCCCCATTTCTATCAAGTAAAAAATCCAAAGTGCAATTCCAATCTCCCCCCAAAACAATAAAATCATCACTCTGGTTTTGCTCTAAAAACTGTTTTAGCTTTTTAAAAAGCTTAATTCTGTCTGAACCAATGCTGGGTGCATAAATATTCACAAACAAAAAACATGAACTACTTATTTCTGCCCTTATAATTAAAATTCTTCCAGGTTCAAGCTCATGTTTCGATAAAATTTTGACTTTAGTTGTAGGGGTAAAAAGCACAGCCACCCCTGCACTTAAATTAGTCCCATGACTGAGAAAGTGTTCTCCCTCCCACCACAACCTCCATTCAGATTCATTACTTTGATTACTATGAGTCTCTTGAAGGAAAATAACATTCAACTCTTTCAACGTAACTATTTCTGTTAAAAAGTGATCCTTTCTCACGTCCCTCATCCCATTCACATTAAGGGATCCTACTCTTAAGATCTCCATAAAAATGTAAAAAGAAGAGAGAAAACAGTATAGAAAGGAAAAACAGAAACAAAACATCGTACTCATTTATTTTTCCCTCTCGTTAGCTTTTCCTTTTGTGCCGTTTTACCCGATTGTCTAATTGCAGTAATATGCTTCTTCAAGCGAAACCGCTTTTGTTGCGTGAGTTCCTTATAGCTGCTCACTTTCCGTGCTCGCATCACAGAAGCAATAAACTTATCAAGATCAGGGAAAAAATTTCGTACATCCACACCTGCTTTACCCTTTGTTTCGTCAAGAAAAGAATTTATTTCGTCAACAGAATACAGATCCTCATCATTTTCTGCCGTCTCCATAAACTCTAACCATTGTTCATCACCTTTAGAGCTATCGTTAGTTTTCTGAGAAAGCGTCTCTAGGTCATCAACCCAATCTTCCTCATCCCCTCTACCCATCCCTACATCAGATAAACACAATCCTTCAACCTCATCTCGAGTAACATCACAAACTTTAGACCCAGTTCTTCCAGTATCTGAACTACAGCAAGGCTGATCTTTGTTCACTGGTTTCCTAAACCCACCCTCCATATTACTAGTGCCACATCCAGTATTTTCGTCATCCTCAGTAGCCTTATCAATTTCACTCACCTCAATCTGTCCCGTTACCTCGGCAATTCCATCAGCCTGCTCTGAGCCTGTTCTGTCTCTCTCCTTCACGGGGCGACCAGAGTTATTTACATCCACGTGAGTAGACGGCCGGGGGTCGTTTAAAACTTCTCTGTGCGGGCACGAAAAACGTTTGTGGCCTAAATCACCGCATTCAAAACATTTGAGACTCTCTGTACTGGCGTACACCATGTATGAATTGTCCTCGTAAAGAACACGAAAGGCCGCGTCTAGTGTGCGCTCAGGTGATGTTAAAAACATGTAGACTATACGTCTAAAAGACAGCACATGTTTAAGCGCAGGGTTTTTGCAACCCAACGGAATCATTTTAACGGGGCTGGCAATCTTTCCAAATCTCATTAATTCCTTGATGATAATATCATTAGAAATAAAAGGTGGAACATTAGAAATGGTAACTTTGGTAGCCGGGGCAAAGAGCGGGGTGATCGGAACAAAAGTTTCCTTCACCCATACTCCGCTCACAGTCAGCTGATTCACTAACGCTTCATTCGTCAAAAATACAACAATGGCCTTGTTCATTCGCGAGGCCGACAATATATTCTCGCACCCGACCAGTTCTCCCAAGACCACGAGCATCTCCTCGACTGTAACGCCGGGATCCGGCACGCACCTGCACCCATTTCTGCGCGAGAGAGCAGGTGGTGCAGCCTGCAATGGCGCTGCCGCCATCGCGGCGTTTAATACGGGATGACTTACAAATCACTTTTCGTGAACGACAAATTTTCAACAAACAAGCAACTAAGAAGAGGGAAAAAAAAAGGTGAAAACAGTAGTACAGAGAGTGCCCACTCGCTCGTGCTAACGCACCCCACTCCCCTTGCAAACTCACTCACTCAACGCATGCGCACGAGAGAGAGAGAGAGAGAGAGAGAGAGAGAGAGAGAGAGAGAGAGACAGACAGACCAAAGAAGGCCTCGAGTATCACAAGACTTCAAAACTACTTTGATTGTCAGGTCAGAAATAGCTTTGAACTAATAAATGATTTTATTACAACAAAAATGAATGAAAGTTGTTCTATTGTTTTTATAATTATGTATAAGTTCTTAAAATATTGTATTCTTAAGTAATTGTTTATGCACACAAAAATTTTTCACGTAGCTTTATAATATTACGTTTGATCCACTGATATCACATAAACTATTTTAACAGTGTCCTTACTACCTTTTTAGGCCTTGAACGCTAAAGTTGCATTGCTGTCTATGCAGGGTCAGAAAGCTCTCAGATTTCATCAAAATTCCAAATTGTGTTCGTTCATCTTTGTGTTCCAAAGATGAATGAAGGTCTCACGGGTTTGAAACGACATGAGGGTGAGTAATTAATTACAGAATTTTAATTTTTGGGCGAACTATCCCTTTAATAAAAGTGACATGGCCCCTCATTGGTCATAATAATGCTATAGGGATATTGGTTGGTTCTCACCAAAAGAAAACTATTCCAGAAGCTGAAGTCTCTAGTTTGATTGTTTTGG
The DNA here is from genome assembly GCF_049309525.1 of Garra rufa. Taxonomy (NCBI): domain Eukaryota; kingdom Metazoa; phylum Chordata; class Actinopteri; order Cypriniformes; family Cyprinidae; genus Garra; species Garra rufa. The sequence continues at coordinate 36,734,876 of NC_133369.1, forward strand.
GGCAGATTTGTGATTGTCTTCTTCATATATCCCTACATGAACCAAATTAAATAAAATTGACCAGGTTTGGAATCATCTTCCAAATGTATTAGATCTAAAAAATACCCTTTATATACAAATTAAGAAGAGGCTAAAGATCTAGTGAGAAAGAAGTACACGTAATACACTACCATTTAACAGTTTGGGGGTCTGCAAGATTTTAAAATGTTTTTAAAAGATGTCTAATGCTCACCAAGGCTGCATTTAGCCTATTTAACCAAAAATACTGTGAAAATCAATATTGTAAAAGTTCATTTATTCCTGTGATGGCAAAGCTGAATTTTCAACAGCTATAACTCTAGTCTTTAGTGTCACACGGTCCTTCAGAAATCATTCTAATATGCTGATTTGCTGCTCAAGAAACATTTAGAATTTACGGTGCCTTGCGAAAGTCTTTTTTTTTCCTTCTTCTTTTTTTTTTTTCACATTTTGTTATGTTGCTGCCTTATGTTACATAGCTGTGAATTATTATTTTTTATTTCCACATCAAACTACACTCTATACAACATAATGGAAAAGCAAAAAAGAAGTTTTTTTAATATCTTTGCAAATTTATTAAAAATAAAAAACTTAAATGATACCATTGCATAAATATTTATACTCTTATCTGGGAGAGTTGAAATTTAGCTCAGGATCATTCATATTGCTTGTAGATGTTACTACACTTCGAGTAAAGTTAACCTCTGGCAATTTCAATTGAATGGGTATGATTTGGAAAGGCACAAGTCTTAATGATCTGGACTTTATGGTGGTGTGGCAAGATTAAATCCTCTCCTCAGTGAAGACATCTGAAAAAACACTTGGAATTTGCAAAAAAGCATTTAAAGGACCCTCAGACTGTGAGAAACAAGATTCTCTGGTCTGATGAACCTCAATTCCAAGCATCATGTTTAAAGGAAACAGGTACTGCTCATCACCTGCAGTGTACCATCACAAAAGTAAAGTGTGCTGGTAGCAGCCTCATGCTGTGGGGCTGTTTTTCAGTGGCAGGGACTGAGGGACTCAAAGTAGAAGAAAAGCTCAATGAAACCAGACTGTTGAGATAGCATTAATGAAAACCCAGTCTAAATCATTCAGAACCTCAGATTGGGCAGTAGGTTCACCTTCCAACATGACAATGACCCTAAGCACACAGCAAGAGTGGCTTATAGACAACCCTGTGACAACCATGTCCTTGAGTAGCCCAGCCAAGGACATAGCCAGGCTTGAACCCAATCAAACATTTCTGGAGAAACCTAAAAATGTCTGCCAAGAATGGCAAATAATTGGCAAATACTGTTGTGCAAATCTTGTTGCATCATACCCAAAAAGACTTGAGGCTGTAAAGGTGCTTCAACTAAGTACTGAGTTAAGGGTATGAATACTTATGCAATGTATTTATTTAAGTTTTTTATGTTTAATACATTTATGAATTGTGACAATTCTGTTTTTGCTTTGTCATTATGGTGTATGGAGTGTAGATTGATGTGGAAAAAAGTAATTTAAAACAGTTTAACATAAGGCAGCAACATAAACGTGAAAAAATGAAGGGGTATGAATACTTTTGCAAGGCACTGTATATTGCATTCAGTGTTCAGTGGTAAGCTAAAAATGACAGAAGCATTTTTACAGTGTTTCCTTTCACAATACACACTATTAATATACATGCAACAAGGAAGCAACAAATAAAAGTGAAGTACAAACTGCTATATTACCTTGGAAAAGTGAGAAAATGAGGAAAGTGACAGACATTCTCATTATGAGCTCAAACAAATTGCACTTACAGTTTGACTACACGTTACACACGGTCCCTAGATCAAATAAATATCTGTATATAATATTCTGCATGTTTCTGAAGGGATGCAATGCTGTTTTGGCTCTTATAAAATGCACTGATCCTTCTTTAATGAGTGCTGGGTTTTATGTGTGTCGTGAAGGGAGAGGGTGTGACCGTGCGTTAATATCTGCCATAATACCACACGCACACACACACACACGCACACACATCGTTACGGAGAGATTTCGATTTAGAAGCGTGTGGTAAATAACAGCACACATTAATAAGACCGCTGTGCACTTGAGACATGCTGCACAATCCAAGACCATCAGAATCTGGTTTCCTTTGGTTTTGATCAAGGAGCCATCCAGGACTAATTCAACAGAAAGATGATTTTGTGCTCCTTTGAATGTTCAGATCAGATATCCTTGCAGGGTAAAGAAATGGAGAAATATCATTTACAGACTGGGAGAGAAAATGAAAGGCTTGGAAATGATACACAGGCAAGATAAGGTGAAAAAGTAAATATCGAAAGGCAACTATAAAGTTGATTAACATAAGACCATGTCTGCTGAGACTTAATACTTTGCCAAAAATGCTCTTCGCGCTAGCTTTAGCAATAACTGGGTTCTATTCAAAGCCAGCAGCATACAGAGCTTAGGTTTCAATTATCAGGCTAATGGGTTGGTGCTAAAAGCCACAATTGAAACTCCTCTCACAAGTGCATGTAAATTGATAACATTTCATCCAGTGCTATCTGTTTCTTCACAGAGATGGGACAAAAAAAGCTCTAGTTTGACAGGCCAAAAGTACAGCATACCAGATTGAAATAGTGTGAGTGAACAGTTCTCTTGTGACTTTAGTGTGAAGTTCCTCTGCTCCTCTATGTTGTGCATTAACAAGGAGGATAGAACTGTTAGGAATCATATTATATATTTGTATTATTTATATTATACTGTTCAAACGTTTGGGGTTGGTAAGATTTTTAATGTTTTAAATGCAATTTATTCCTGTGATGACAAAGCTAGATTTTCAGCAGTCAATACTCCAGTTTATTATCATTATTAACAGAAAGTTTAAAAGAACCCTACTCTAAATCTGATGCATTATAAAATAATAATAATATTTTTCAGTCAGCAGTCTCTTCCAAAGCACAGCAAAAACAGTATTTTTTTATTATTTAAAATAACTGTTTTCTATTTGAATATATTTTAAAATGTAATTTATTCCTGTGATTTCAAAGCTGAATTTTTATCATCATTACTCCAGTCACATGATCCTTCAGAAATCATTCTAATATTCTCATTTGCAGCTCAAAAATATAATTATTACTATGTTGAAAACAGCTCAGTAGAATTTTGTCAGGTTTCAGAAAGTTCAGAAGAACAGCATTTATCTAAAATAGAAATATTTTGAAACATTATAAATGTCTTTATCATCACTTTTGATCAATTTAAACCATCCTTGATAAAAGTATTAATTTCTATAAGTCCCCTATAATTTATAATGTTAAAAAGCTTTTTATTTTAGATAAATGCTGATCTTTGGATCTTTCTATTCATCAAAGAATCCTGACTCTTTATTTATAATATTTATGAATATTTATGAACAGCAAATCAGCATATTAGAATGATTTCTGAAGGATCATGTGACACTGAAGCCTGAAGTAATGATGCTGAAAATTTAGCTTTGATCACAGGAATAAATTACATTTTAAAATATATTCAAATAGAAAACAGTTATTTTAAATAGTAAAAAATATTTCAACATCACCATATTACTGGTTTCGCTGTACTTTGGATCAAATAAATGCAGGCTTGGTGAGCAGAAGAGACTACTTTAAACAAAAATAACAAAATCTTACTGTTCAAAGACTTTAGACTGGTAGTGTACATTAAAAAGGCAATAGGTAGGTAACAGTTATCATTACAATATCATATTAAATAGATATTTTAGGTTAAATACAACATCACAAAAAAAAATCAAACAATTGTGACATAATGTTAGGAAAGTGTGTTAAAGAAATGTCATTGTATTTAACATATTTGAATAACATCATAATTAAATCTAATAAAAACAACCTACTCAAAATGTATGTGTCTTAAAACCACTTTAAAATATCACTTTTGCAGTTTGGTTTCAATAAATGCTCTTTTCTGAAAGTTTTCATAGTGCAAAACATGTATTCGCACTCCAAACATCACTGAAAAATTCATTCCACATGATAGCACACCTTTAAATAGTATTCAAAGGTTCACATTTGCCCAGATGATGCATGACAGTTTAATATCAGTCCGTTCTGAAGAATAGGTGCAATAAAAGGTTTATGCACACATAAATCAAACCTCTGACTAACTCACATCTGACACTACCAGATCTAAACCTGCAGTTCATCTCATGAAAATTATAACTCTATAGCTGTGCAGTAAAATCTTTATAGAATTCTGCATTTACAGAGAAAGCAGAAAACTCGATTTCTTATTTGCATCATTAAAATAATACAATTACAAATACAAGATGCTTCCTGTGCATGCAAAGGATTTGTTTCTGGATTAAAGGCATAAAGGCTGCAAGCTGTTTGGGGCTCAGTGTAGGCATGCGAGCCGGATGGCGATACAGGACAGTGTCACCATCAACTAATTAGATTCATAACATCAGGCTGAATGTGGAGGCCACATGATGAATATGCTACCCCAGTGTGACTTCTCCAGCGGGACTCTGGGATACATCGCCTGCTGACAACAAGTGCCCTCAAGCAAGAAGCTGAACATTTAGCCTTGCAGCAGTACAGCTCAATGGGTCATTTGCTTTGCTATAAAAAGAGTGGTCTGCTAGGGAGCAATGCTGCATTAGCTTGTGAATTACTCGCTTTAAATGTCACTGTTAGTACTGTGGAGAGATTGAAACTAAAATATGTCATTTTTAAGTTAAACTATTGGCCTTTTCTCAGTTTAATATGCAGAGATAACTGAATATTAGCCTTTTTACCCCATTCCCCCCAAAATATGGTTCCTTTGCCAACCAGCGGTATGTTTCCCGAAAGCATAGTTTGCCAACTGTGTTCACAAGTTCTGCCGTTACCAGCATAATTCAATGATTTGGTGTTTCTTGAATTTATAGCTCCAAAGAACATTCACAAACAGCGTCACAAAGTTGTGTGGTTGGAAGTACAGTTCTCAACCTATTGTTAGAAACACAGATTCTTGTTTGACATATGGACTTACAGGGATAATTCACCCAAAAATGAAAATTCTGTCATTAATTACTCCCCCTCATGTTGTTCCAAACCCGTAAGACCTTTGTTCATCTTCAGAACACAAATTAAGATATTTTTTACAAAATCCAGGAGCTTTCTGACTCTGCATAGACAGCAATGCAACTGACACGTTCAAAGCCCAGAAAAGTAGTAGAGACATCATTAAAATAATTCATGTGACATCAGTGGTTCAACCGTAATTTTATGAACCTACAAGAATACTTTTTGTGCACAAAGAAAACAAAAATAACAACTTTATTCAACAAAATCTACTTTTCCATGTATAGAAAATCAACTGTTTATACGTAGATATTAATGCGAAACTTTTACAAGCACAAAACATATATTTTTGTATGTTTTTATTGATGCGAAAACATACAATTTAGATGTATTTCATTGTTTAAAACATACAAATCGCTACATATTTTTAGTGATTTAGATTTTTAAACCCCTTAACCTACCCCAAACCTAAACCTACCCATTTTATAGCGAACATGCATTTTCATTTTACCAACAAGCAATTTACATTTTTAGACCCTTTAACCTACCCCCAAACCTAAACCTACCCATTTTATACCAAATATAGAAAGACATAAAACATAATTGACTGAAATATTCATGGAAATTACCATTTTAGTAACAATATAGCATAAAAAATATACTTTTAATAGTCGCTAATCCCAGTCCTTGCTCTAAACCTAGCCATAACTATTTCGGTACAGTATGAGAAAAATAATTACAGACAGATAAGTGCATTCACAATTATTTATTTATTGCAAAAATGTCAAAAGCAGTACCAAAAGTAGTCCAAATGCTGATGCGTTGCAGCCGCAGTCCTCTTTGGTGGAATACAGAAGGTTTGTGTAAGGTGCAGAGCATTAAGTTGTTAATCGCTATAAATATATTTTCAGATTATTATCCTGATCCACACCGTGAAGGCGCGCATTTCCCATTTAAACCAATCGGCAACCTCCCGCTCACTCTATTGAAACCAACATGGAAGTGACTTAGACTGCAATTCATCGACTGGCCGCTAGAGACTGGCCCCAAAAGGGAGTCAGTCCCAATTTTACAGTCTATGATTCAAACACACCTCACTAGAAACACAACATGTCGCAATCTGTGACAAAGCAAGTGAGAGCCAATGAGCGTTTGATTTTACTGATGTTGTTTCTTGAAGCGGCAACATTTGAATTTAAAGGGATAGTTCACCCAAAAATGATAATTTGATGTTTATTTGCTTACCCCCAGGGCATCCAAGATGTAGGTGACTTTGTTGCCTCAGCAGAACACAAACGAAGATTTTTAACAAAAACTGGTGCAGTCTGTCAGTCAATTAATGGCAGTCAATGGTTACCAAATCTTTAGAGGAAAGAAAAACATACACAGACAAATCCAAATTACACCCTGCGGCTCGTGGCAATACACTGATGTCCTAAGACACGAAATGATCGGTTTTTGTGAGAAACTGAACAGTATTTATATCATTTTTTACCTTTGATACACAGCCACGTCCATCTCTCCTGAGCACGAGCTTAGCTTTCGGCTTGTTACATGTGAACGTGCTCTGACGTAGTATACGCAAACGCCGGAAGCGATCTGTCGCGATATACGACACTCATTGTTTACACAGTGCACACAGACTGTGGGTACAGCGGCTATTCAAAATGGTAATTACTTGCGCTTATCCTGATTGTTCAAAACGATTTAAAGCTAAAAGATTACATTTGCTTGCGCAAACTCATCCGGGACTTTTAACCGATTTCCCCTAACGGCGTTTGCGTATACTACGCCAGAGCGTGTGCACGAGCCGAATGCAAAGCTCGTGCTCAGGACAGATGGACGTGGCTGTGTATCAAAGGTAAAAAAATTATATAAATACTGTTCAGTTTCTCACAAAAACTGATCGTTTCATGTCTTAGGACATCAATGTATCGTCACGAGCCGCAGGGTGTAATTTGGATTTGTCTGTGCATGTTTTTGTTTACTTTTAAAGGTTTGGTGCCCATCCACCTCTTATTATTTGGCTGGCAGACTGCACTGGTTTTTGTTAAAAATCTTCGTTTGTGTTCTGCTGAGGAAACAAAGTCACCTACATCTTGGATGACCTGGGGGTAAGCAGATAAACATCAAATTTTAATTTTTGGGTGAACTATCCCTTTAAGGAGTGCATCAGCATGGGTTATGATGCTTATGGTTGCTGTTGAGGATAGAAATGTAGACCGTTGAATAAAGGCTTGAGTTTGGAACTGTTCCTCGCAATCAAATAAAATTGATTCCTTTTGTAATTATGTTGTGTTTTTGATGTATTTTTATGGTTCTATTGTTAGTCACAGCATGTCAGAAAAAACACCTTTTGTGTCCCATTGCAAACAAAGTAAATATGATAATGATAAGTATGGTTAAACGATTGCAGAAATGTTACTCATTTTAAAGGTTTAAAGTGTAGTCTTTTTTAACATTATGTGACTTAGGCCTATTCTTCAAAACGAGCTGGCAGCAGAAATCACAGAACAGAATGAAATGTTATCATATTAAGTAAATGAGTAAACAATTTAATAATGCAAATGAAAACATAATGCCATTGATATGACACATGAAAACAATAATTATAAAAATATAGCTGCAAGCAGCGATTACGGGTTCAAGCCGTCGGAAGCAGGAAGAACAAAACCGGCAAAATCTGAATGAATGTGAAAAACAGCCGGTTCAGAATTATTGGCGAGAATGAACTAAGAATAAACAGAAGTTTAAATAAAAATGAACGCAACATGGATAAAAACATTTATTTATAATCCAGGAGTAATACAGATTTGTACAATGCTGATCTGGATAAAAACGAATCAAAACAGTACAATATTACACAAAATTTTATAAAGCTGCATCACGCAGGACTCAAATGCAAGAATGAAACCCACAACACAACAGGCTTCAGGCTTTGGAGCCAGTAGCTTAGTAGCTTGCCACTCCACAGGCTCCAGAAGAGAAGTTTAGGAGTGAGAATGAGCTCACAAAACCATGATTTAGCATTGTAGACAGATTAGCATGCTAAGCTAATTTAATAATAAAGTAGCTTATGGTTAACTAGTTAGCTAAAGAGCCACATTAGAATGAATGGCAACTAATTAGCATGTTAACCAATTCGCATGCTAAGCTAACTAGCCCAAATCAACATGCAGAGGCACGGGCAAATTTGGAGAGGTATTTTCAGGAACGGTAGTGAATATCAAAAATCTGTTCAGTCACTTCTGTGCGGCTCGGTCCAAAGATCATCTGATCAGATTTTTGGAAAAAATTGAACAAAATTTGTAGGAAGAGTAGCAAAAACACTGTTTTTCATTTACTTCAATATGGCTGACAGGCACATTCATGGAAAATGACAAATGAGACACCAGAATCGGCATAACCCAGAGAATCCAATGATATAAAAATAACAAAATTTAGACAATGTTTTCAGAAGTTATAAGCGTTTTTGCAAGAATTGTTATATCTCTGGAACAGTAGGTGGCGCTGTTTTACACTTCTAAGGTACTTCCAGGACATTGTGTTTATGATCCCTACTGATTTTTGTGCAGTCAAATGTTTCAAAAGATATTGCAAGTTATGTCAAATTTCAAAAGGGCGGACACATGGTTCAGGTGCTCCTGGCAAAATTGATATCCTCAGATTCGGCATCACCCAAGGAATCCATAGACGCCAATGATATTCTGACTAACTTATCAAAAGTTATAAGCAAAAAATGTACATTTTTGGTATCTCACGACCTGTAGGTGGCGCTGCCATAGACTCCCGTTGGATGAAAATAAGAAGAAAATGCAGAGATACAATAGGGGCTACAGCCCTTCGGACTTAGCCCCCTAATTAATGCTGCGATTTCAATATTCATAAGGATAAATATTTAGGTGTCATCAATATGTCAGTATTGTACGTTAAAAAGCTGAAATGTACGTTTTGTAGAACCACATTTACGTAAAATACATCCGAATTATCATGAAATCACGTTGAAGATTTCGAGAGGATGACTTGCAATTTTTTGCCAGCCTTACTTATTTGAACCAGAATATACATACGATGAACTAAGAGAGATCGACGTTCTATGTCAAAACGCCAGCTTCTGCATCAGCAGCACCACACGCATCAAAGACTGACATACAAGAGAAGAAATTGTTGAATAAAGTCTTTATTTTGTTTTCAAGGTTGAACCACTGATGTCACATGGACTACCTTTCTGCCCTTACTACCTTTCTGGGTGTTAAACGTGGTAGTTGCGTTGCTGTCTATGCAGGGTCAGAAATCTCTCAGATTTCATCAAAAATATCTTAATAGGGGTTATGCCCAACAGGCTTCCGTTTTCTGCTAAACAGGTCTCCTTGCTTCCGGTTCACGCGTTTTGCATATCCCTCTTTAAATATGAACATGATTTACTCAAGGTTCATTCAAAGTAGACACTAAAATGATCATAACCAATGTCCATCACATATGTGGATTGATATATAAAAGTTTAAAATTTTTATTCTTTTCACTAACATTTATATATAAATATCGAATGAAACGTCCACAATAAACAGCTGGCTTGTTTAACCGATTACCTTAAAAGTCCGTCGATATCGCCATTATTTATTACGGCTATTAACACGTTCTCCGACAAGCGGAAGCAATGAGACCTGTTTTCCGGGGTTGGTCATGTGACGTTCGGCATAAAACCTATTTGTGTTCCAAAGATGAACAAAGGTCTTATGGGTTTGAAACAACATGATGGTAAGTAATTAATGACAGAATTTTCATTTTTGGGTGAAACTATCACTGTCAGTATTTCTTTTTGGCTTTGCTTCACTTACGAGTGTACTGTGCTTTTGTGTGTAGTATGAAGCAGCCTTCATAATTTGTTGTATTTTTTTTTTTTCCATTATAATAGCAAAGGTCTGCAGTATTGTTTTTCAACCAACTAGTGATGTGATGAAAGTCTTTTCTTTTCCCCAGAAATTTGTCAGTTTCTTCTCTCACGGGAACAGTCTAATTACCAAACTCAGTGTATGAAGACACACCAGCTCCTCCTCACTCTCAATGACCTGTCATTACAAATATGTCTCTTCCATATATACAACCTCTTGACTGTCAGCAACCCCCAGCTTACCACACATAAATGTCTAATTTCTATAGCATCAAAGCATATGTTCGATGAGGCCCCCGGTTCCACAGATCCAGGATGGCGGTGGCCAGGCGAGGAGCCCCCCTGATGCTGAGCAACCGCTGGTGCTGCCATTGACAGACCATCTGTAAGTATGTCACATTGGATTATAGTTCAGTAGGGTGAGTGGAAGAAGGGGAAAGGGATGTCACAATAGGGATGGATGGAATGAGAAAATAGATGAGGGGATATGGGTAGAAATATCAAACCCACTCCAGGAGTGGAGCCTCAATCAGACAGGTTCTTATCCTGGAAGAGAAGACTTAATCCTTCCATCCATCCCTCCGTCCCTCACTCCCTTATCAAGCCGGCTGCCTGGCTGAGTTGCCGAGGGACACGGGTACCGTGACAACAGGGGTTTTGTGGTCCCCATGGGAACCCAATGATGAGAGTGATCTAGGTGCACAAAAACCCCAGGGTTTAGGAACAATGTCTCAGTGGATGTAGGAGGATGGGCACACACACACACACACACACACACACACACACACACACACACACACACACACACACACACACACACACACACACACACACACACACACACTGGTTTACATGTTTTATGGGGACATTCCATAGGCGTAATGGTTTTTATACTGTACAAACCGTACTTTCTATCGCCCTACACCTACCCTACACCTAAACCTAGCCCTCACAGGAGATTGTGCACACTTTTACTTCATCAAAAAAACTCATTGTGCATGATTTATAAGCCTGTTTCCTCATGGGGACCTGAGAAATGTCCCCACAAGGTCAAAATCTACTGGTATTCCTATCCTTGTGGGGACATTTGGTCCCCATAACGTGATGAATACCAGGTACACACACACACACACACACACACACACACACACACACACACACACACACACACAATTATAATTTATACAAAATAAATCATTTTTAGATTAAGATGTATTATTATTATTCTTATTATTTAAGCCTCATGTAGTGGACCTTCACTAATATATAGAAAAGTCACTGTCTGTCACCAGAGTTTTAATAATGTTAATGCCATAATATCATATGTAATCTGTCAGCAATAATGAAAAAATGTTTTAAACAGTGATTTGTCACTATTCTTTACAATAGTATATTCATTTTCATTGGTTTAAATAAAAGGTTTTGTTATAAGAGACACTAAAAACAACTTTGTGCATTAAAACCACTCCTTTCCTGGTGTAAAAAAAAATATATATAATAATAATAATAATAATTTGATTTTCAAAAGCCAGTGAATTTGTGACTGCTGATTGAAACATTTTGACTAACCAAATGTGTCAGTCTCTGAGTAACATGCAGTGTTTAAGTCATAAAATAATTTCATAAGTATCAAACTAAATACAATGAACTATGCAAAAAGCATTTTGAATGTCTCCATCACATTTTATAATACCTAAAAATCATTTCATCCTTCACACACTTCACTAAGTACTTACTGGCTAAGAAATTAATAATTATTACTTCACAATCCAGCTTTTAAAATCCATATCATTTGAATATCAGGACATCAATGTCTATCAAAAAAGTAACGTGCGCAATACATGGTAGTAATTATGAAAAGCATGGGTCCATGGAGTTCACACATTTTCTGAGAGGCTTCAACATGCTGTCTGTCAGAGATGGTAACGTACCCGATACATGACGTACAGTGGGGAAAATAATTATTTGATCCCCTGCTGTTTTTGTACGTTTGCCCACTGACAAAAAAAAAAAAAAAAAAAAAGATCTGTTTATACTTGTAATGGTAGGTTTATTTTAACAGTGAGAGACTGAATAACAACAAAACATAATCCAGAGAAACAAATTTCAAAAAAGTTATAAATTGATTTTAATTTTAATGAGTCAAAGAAGTATTTGATCCCTTATCAGTCATCAAGATTTCCGGCTCCCAGGTGTCTTTTATACAGGTAACGAGCTGAGATTAGGAGCACTCTCTTAAAGGGAGTGCTCCTAATCTAAGATTTGTTTCCTATATAAAAGACACCTGTCCACAGAAGCAAACAATCAATCAGATTCCAAACTCTCCACCATTGCTATAACCAAAGAGCTGTCCAAGGATATCAGGGACAAGATTGCAGACCTACACATGACTTAAAAAGGGCTACAAGACCATCACCAAGCAGCATGGTAAGAAGGTGACAAAAAGTTGGTGCTATTATTTGCAAATGAAAGAAACACAAAAGAACTGTCAATCTCCTCAGAATGGGGCATCATGCAAGATCTCACCCTGTGGTGTTTCAATGATCATGAGAACGGTGAGGAATCAGCCCACAACTACACTGGAGGATCTTTTCAATGATCTCAAGGCAGCTGGAACCATAGTCACCAAGAAAACAATTGGTAACACACTATGCCGTAAAGGACTAAAATCCTGCAGCGTCCACAAGGTCCCCCTGTTCAAGAAAGCACATGTACAGGCCTGTCTGAAGTTTGCCAGTCAGCCTTAAAACCTTAATGACTTGGAGAGCATCTGCAAAGAAGAGTGGGACAAAATTAACGACTAAGGAAAACAAAAGTAACGACTTCATTCATCAATTTCTTATCTTCCATGTCACATGGATTATTTTAACGATGTCCTAACTACCTTTTTGGGCCTTGTACGTGATATCTACGCAGAGTTAGAAGGCTTCACTTTCTATAAATATACTTTCTATAAATATATTTATAATATATTATAAGGTACGGTGACGCATTGCTGCCACACACTTATTTTTTTTTCCACTCAGCTATGTCGTTATTACGAGATCTTTTCTCGTAAAAAAGACATCTTTTCTCGTAAAAACGACATCTTTTCTTGTTAAAACGACATCTTTTCTCGTAAAAACGACATAATTTTCTCGTTAAAACGACATCTTTTCTCGTAAAAACGACATAATTTTCTCGTTAAAACGACATCTTTTCTCGTAAAAACGACATAATTTTCTCGTTAAAACGACATATTTTTGTCGTAATAACGACATAATATGTCATAAAAACAATCTTATGTTCCTGTTATAGATGATATGACAGTCCTGACATAAAGGAGGATGCACGCTGCTGGAGTTAGAATACACTAGCTATACATAGAAATACACTGTTTTAATAATTTTAATGTAATGGTTTCAATTGTAGCGTGTTTATAAGGATTAATCTGCCCTCAGACCCAGAGGATTTAAGATGATCAGATCAAAACTGTTATTTCTGAATAATCGACTCTGAGCTTGGAATATTATTTGGATGAAAGTTTGATTTTGAAAGGAAATAGAAATGACAAACGGTTTGATTGTATTGATAATTTCGTTTTGTTTGAAAAATGGACAAAATCAATGAAAAAAAAACAGTTTTAGTATTTTTGTCCGTTTGTAAAAAGAGAACTTATGCTTTAATAATTATATGTGGGCGGCAATGAAAAGCCACTTTTCAATACAACCTGTTTTTACTGTCTATCGCATCATGCAGAATAAATACAAATAAAAAAAAATACAAACAAATCTAGCTTAATTTCGTTTTTTCTGTTTCTCAAACATAACGAAATAATAATAATAATAATAATAATAATAATAATAAGCTATTATTATTATTATTATTATTATTAGGCCTATTATTATATTTTTCTTATTATGAATTATATTTATTTATTTCTGCTCGTATTTCGATTTGCTGTTAAATCAATCAAAAAGTCAATTATTCAGAATTAATAGTTTTGATTATCTTAAATAAGATTTAGTAATAAAAAAAATAATAATAATAATAATAAGCATAATAACAATTTGAGTAGCCTATTATTATTATTATTTCATTTTGTTTGAGAAATGGAAAAACGAAAAGCTTGATTCTTCGTATTTTTGTTCGTGGGTAAAACACATGAGCTTATTGCTTGAATATTAATTTAACATGCGGCCTTGATACTTAGTATGATTATATACAAAGTACACATTATTTATTATGTATTATTAAATTTTATATTTAGCTGAATCAAGCCACGAATCCGGTTTTTCATCTGGATTATAGGCTACTGTGGAAATATGCTGCGCAGTCTCTGAGTGTAAGCACAATGGTAGGTTACAGATAATGAACTCACACGGGAAAGACTGTACACTACCTCTTGTTGGATTTATTACGAATTAAGTAAACACAATTTTGTTTCCGATTCTTTTATTGAAGTAGACCTTTCAAGCTGCATAGAGAGACATAAATTGCGAGAGCGCACCCTGTATTTTTACAAAGGCAATTTGTAACGTTTTGTTGTTATCGTGGAAGTTTATAAAATAAAGCAGACATTTATATTTCTTTCCTCTGTAATCACAAAGTAAGGGATCGCGCTGGCGCCGACCCGAGAAGTGCAGTGTTGCGCTTTATAAATGAGACTTGCAAAGAAACGTTCTTGTGACTAATTTGCAGAGCGGTACATCAGACAAACATTTATTCTGCATGATGGTTCAGACCGTAAAGACAGGCTGAGTTGAAAAGTGGCTTTACCGGGCCGCTCACGCACAAATATTAAAGCATAAGCACTCTTTTCATGAAATAAAATCTGGCTGTATTTATTTATTTATTTAAACAGAACGAAATCATCATCATCATAACACGATCAAACCGTGTGTCATTTTTCTTTTATTTATTTCTGATACTATTTAAATTTTCTGTAAAATCAAACTTTCATCCAAATAATATTCCAAGCTCAGAGTCAGAAATAACAGTTTTGATCTGATCATCTTAAATCCTCTGGGTCTGAGGGCAGATTAGTATGGAGATTAATCCTAATGAACATGCTGCTACAATTGAAACAATTACATTAAAGTTATTTAAACAGTGTATTTCTATATAACTCCAGCAGCGTGCATCCTCCTTTAGGTCAGGACTGGCGAAGGCAGCGCGGACAAACGCTTAGCTCCCTCACATGTCTATAACAGGAACATCAGATCGTATGACATAATATGTCGTTATTACGAGAAAAATATGTCGTTTTAACGAGAAAATTATGTCGTTTTAACGAGAAAAGATCTCGTTTTAACGAGAAAAGATGTCGTTTTAACGAGAAAAGATCTCGTTTTTATGAGAAAAGATGTCGTTTTAACGAGAAAAGATGTCGTTTTTACGAGAAAAGATCTCGTTATAACGACATAGCTGAGTGGGAAAAAAAATAAGTGTGTGGCAGCAATGCGTCACCGTAATAAGGGTATTCTTAAGGCATAATAATGAATGCATAATGCATTATAAAAAAATATAATTTGTTGTATCATCTCATGAGTATTCATAAGAACAGTTTTAATGTATCATCATTTTTTACTTATTTGTGGTTATAGCTTTTAAGAGTGTGATTACCTCCTCATAGTTATAACATATAAGTCTTATATCTTGCCATGTTACGCATGTCACTTTACTTAAAGCATACAAAGACCACTATTAAGTAAAAATAATAATAATAATATTTCTCAAAGAGCCATAATATCAGGTATCAGATGAGATGAATGTGTAATATGACACATTTGTATTATCAATTTGATTATTTTGATGGTACCCTTTAGACAGATTTTCATAAATAACTCTGCAACTACATGTCAGCTAGCAGTAATTATTATTAGTAGTATGCTAAATATATGCTAACACTGTATTTTAAAGGTTCCTCAAAAGACAAACTTATTATAAGTAACTTTGCAAGTATGCGAACATTCTACCTAGCCTAACCTTAACCTAAGTCTAATACTCTATGGAGTGTTAGTTGGCATGTAGTTGCAAAGTTGCTTATAGTCAATAGACTAAGGGTACCATCAAAATAAAATGTAATATAGTGTAAAAATAAATAAATAAATAAATAAATAAATGTATTATATGATATAGTCCATTATAAATTAAGTAGATTTAATATGGCGACCATTGTGTGTCATAATCTTAATGAAAAGTTATAACCTTAAATACTGAAGTATTATAATGTTTTACAATTGTTGTTATGATTATTCATGAGATAAGGTTTTTATAATGCATTATGCATTCATTATAATGCATTAGAAATACCCTTATAATCTATTATAAATAGGGGCTTTATAGAAAGTGTTACCTTTAATCTTTTCATTTGTCTGTATTTTCTACATTGTATTCAGCAGGGTTTCATACAAGCGCTAAATTCGGCAACAAAATGGCTTTACAAAAAGGACAAATCATGGCAGACCATTTAGCAGGAGTAACCTGCTAATATCCCAATTGTTTGCTGTTTTGTGAACAACAGTCTTTAAGAATATGACTGCATACACAAAGCATTGAAAGATTTCATAAGCAAAGCCGTCATTTACCTTTTCTTTTTTTTTTTATCCAAAGTGACTTACAAACACGAAGCAAATTGCCAAATAGCCAACAATTAGTGAAGGTCCGCTATCTCAAGCTTATCACTGCACACTTCAGCATCTGCTCTGACCAGACTTTTGAGTATTATCAAACCACTGTGGACAGTTTAGGAGAGAAAATTGAGATGCTGATTCCCTCCCTATTTGCTAAACGTGAATGTATTATAGAGAAAGAAAGAAAGAAAGAGAGAGCGCTAATTGTAATTATTACAGACTAACCTTGTAAAGATGTAACTCTTTTCCTTTTTGGCAATTTTAGAACAATATATATTTTTCTTTCAGATTTAGCTCTCTTCTGGGGACAAATTAATTCCCAAACGATAGCTACGTATGTGCACACACACAGAGATCACTTCACCTGCCTCAGCATACCTCCTGGAATGCACAGATGGTCATCTGATGCTTGACATTCAGCAAATGATGACAAGAACAGTGCGATGCCATTTCTCCACTCTGTGATCTCTCTGTTTCTAGAGGACAAGAACTGAAACAGATGTGCGGTGATAAGCCTGAGATAGCGGACCTTCACTAATGTATAGAAACTGCAGAAGCCACTGTCTGTGACCACAGCTTCAAGAATGTTCTGGGTGATGAACAATGCAAATTTTAACTAATGCCACAGTGCCATATGCTCCGCTATCTCTCAGCAAAACAACCTCTGACTCTGCTGCGAGGTGTGGAACCGCAGAATACGCCCGGGTGACCTTCAAGCACTTTTTAATGCTGCGAAGAGTTTGATTTAACTTGATTCATATGCTTGGTTTGGCTTTTTGGATTTATTTAATTCATGGATTTCTTTTGGAACATGACCAATTTGCCTTAGTTTTAAAAACTTTAAGATTAAATATAAACAAACAATGGTGTCCCATGCTTTAAAATGCAGTTCAATTGCAAAACAGAGCTGTTTAATAAAACATAAGGGACTGTAGTGTAGTAAACTATTGTGATTAATAATTTTAGAGGCTATAAAATTTGCAGAAACCTAAAAATTCTATTTGTGTATGATATTAAACCCAGAGTGACTGTCATAAACACTTACTATGAATATGCTAATTTGTTTATTAGGCATATTTATGAATATTTTTGACAGAGAAGCTCTGGTGTGGAAGGCTCTCCTGAGAAAATTATGGAGTTTAATAAGGTTGGAAGTAAAGCAATACAGAGATCCGCATAAATATTGCAATGAGGTCTCAACGATTCCCCTGAGTGCTTTCTTGGCAACTGAACAGGTGAATAATGCATGGAAAAGCCTTGGAGGAATAGTGGTATATTTTTGAGCGAGACACACTGGGAATTTTTGGGACTGCTTTTTTTTTTTTTTTTTGAGGCATAGGAAGTATTTCCAGCTACACATCACATGCTTTAATGTCTCAATTGTTTCTCCTAGACAGCTATTATATTATATTTTACAGTCATTTTAAAAGAAAATTAAGACTTTTGGCTTCATCGCCTGCTTCTCAGATTTTCTCTTGAGAAAAACAAGCCATTTATTTTGTCTCCTCTAGAGTTTTAAAAGAGATCTCAACAACCAACAAAGATAGATAGATAGATAGATAGATAGATAGATAGATAGATAGATAGATAGATAGATAGATAGATAGATAGATAGATAGATAGATAGATAGATAGATAGATAGATAGATAGATGCACTTATTTCTATTTACTTATATTCAGAAGAAGAAGAATTCAGTGAGTTGATAATGAAGAAGCAATTTATTAATCTTGTTGGCTCAATATGACATGCCTTGTGTAGCCAGATCCCATTTGGTGTGTTTGATGTTGTACTGGCTATCTGTAATATTTCATAACTTTGGTTAATGAGGTGAAACTGTCGGGCCAACATTCAATTTAATGTCTCTTTTTCCAGTCAACTTTGATCTAGTCCGTGAAATTAGAACATTAACATGATTTTTCCTTTCAAGATGTAAATGAAATATAGAACTCTCTAGAGGGTGAAATTCAATAATATTACATTTATTATCACAAATGTTGGACTGTGTATTCTCTAAATATATTTTTGTAGTTATTTCTTACATAACTTTGTTGGCATGTTCAATGCAGTTTGTACTTGCTTGAACTTTTGTCAGTGAAATATAGATTTGTGACATACAACATTTTTTTATAAACGAGGCATGATTGCATAAACAGGATTCTGCAAACTACTAAAATCTAATTAAAATCTAATATGCCTGATATTTTCATCCTTCATTTGCCCCAAATTTTAGTGCAAATAGCACCACATGAAAATTAGCTTTCTAATTGTAATAACCGTGCAGCTTTGTACCTTGAAATTGACTCGAGGTTCAGAGGGAGGATGTGAATAGCTCGGACCTCTCAGTTCAATGCCTCTACACACCCCTTTCAACTCATAAACAAATGTCCCACATCTAAAGCATTCCCATAATTGTTATGCTAACCTTGGAGAAGAGAACCAAGCCATTAGCATTTGAAGGAGCTAAATATTAGCCAAGAAAGACGCTTTTCTCTTTTATAGAAGAAAAAGTGCCTCAGAATCCAACCATCTGTGCCATCCGTACTCTCCACAAAGAGAAGAAAATATTTCACTATAACCTAGAAAAAAAAAAGGTTAGTCTGTTTTAATGGTTTATGTAGGCTATTTAATAAACAGATGTGTCTGGATTTCGAAATGACATTAATGTCATTAGGCTCATTGGAAAAACATGCCTGCGTTTTTGAAAAACTCTGCAGTCACAAACACTGCTCTTTACAGTACAACAGTACAACAATTTTAAATTCTTTTGACACTAATTATTATAACAGGTGCAGATTATTTCGTAATAAATACTTATTTTAGGGTCTTACACAAAACAGTTATGATGACATCAAAGCACTAATTTACAAACTAATACATTTTGACGTTTGCATACAGTACATAACCAGCTGTACTGTACTTTTCTGACAAAGTAAACTTGCTTAGTTACTCACCTGGTATTGCATTGCACTTGCTGTTTAGAGCATTTGGATACAAGTATCATGAAACACAAGTCATTATAAAAGAGCTCAGAGACTTGAAGAAGCCAACCTGATCTCATGACTAAAACTTGTGGGAACATTTTCGCAAGATGTGGAATACCGCCATGCA
Organism: Garra rufa; assembly: GCF_049309525.1. Taxonomy (NCBI): domain Eukaryota; kingdom Metazoa; phylum Chordata; class Actinopteri; order Cypriniformes; family Cyprinidae; genus Garra; species Garra rufa. The sequence goes on from NC_133369.1 coordinate 36,754,542, forward strand.
CGTTTCATGACATATTCGATGTGAAATGTCCACTAAGTGCCGCTAAAAAATTGTTAGTTTTTTCCCCTCCGGAACAGATGAACACACATATGGCACATTTTATGTGACGTTGGTTTTGACTAGTTCTGACTTAAAATGTCTGTTGAGTGGCACTATATCTAACTCTAATGCTCTGTGACCATTTAAAATAATGTACAATCTGCGCTTACAACAACCAATATTATAAAACATTCCAACCCAGTCTCATAAAAATACGTACCTCTGGGTACTTTTTAGTGGCACCGTTACGTACCTTACTGCACGTTTTGCTGCAGTTTCAAAAAGAAATGTCCACTGAGTGGCGCGAACCCTGTCAAATATTTATTATGTTGATGTAGGTACATATTGTTGTGTTTTTATTACGTTGCTTAAGGAATGTATTGCGGCGGTTCAGAGTTCAAATATCCGGGGACTGTTGCTAAAAGTTAATGCTCTATCGTGTTGGAAATATGCCCTACACCAAACCCAACCCTAAACCTAGTGTTAACAAATGCAAAACCGATATAAAAACGCATTTGTTGACGCCATTTGAATCTTCCTTGTGTGTAGATTTGAACTCTTTTGTCGAACTGTAGTTACATGGGATTTGAATCGGAGCTCTTCACCTCTTAAGTACATCTCCATACTGTGTGAGCTACCAAACAAACCTACCATCTATGAAAACCCATAGATATGAAGCTGGATATGTCATAATAACATTCAAAAGCATCAGTTTTCAAATCTCCCAGCATATTAAAATAGTTTTTAAGTCATCATATAATATCCTTTAAGTAATCGTGTGAAAATGATGCTTATCAGACGCTGTAAATCATACTTTGTGTGAAAAGGAATACAAGGTATCGGAGCTTTACTGCCTGTTCATTTTTTTTGTAACTCCAGTGATATGTACTTACTGGTACGTATTTCGCATCAGACCCCCAGGTATGTTTTTGTCATGAGACCAGGTAGAAACATTCACATTTATCTGTTTACAATAAAACTGAACAGGTGTTTAGCACTACTGCATTTCTATGTATGATATACAACAACCAAAGTAATAAAACATTGCCAGATCTATTTAGGATAAAACTGAACAAGGTCTGTGATTTTTACCAACCTGTTATAATTACCTTTCTTGTTCCATGTTATCCTTGAAAACCCGAGAAAAATATTTCTCAGATGTCACACCCGCTGATGACACAGGGATCCAGAACACTGCCGCCAGCTCACAATTTACACATTTTGGGAAGCATTTTACGTCATTCTTCAACACCTGGAATTACTCTCATTACGTCCAGCTCCTGCAGACTTTTTATTAAAACTTTCAAACCTAGTTAGGTCTGGAAATCTGATGAAAACCAAAAAGACAACTTGCCCACTGACAAAACAGCAAATATTGATTTAGCACATGGCCATTTCTCAGCCCAAGAGGACAGGAGCAATCTCTGAACACCAGAGGATAATTTGGAAGAATGAAGGGATTAAAAAGGAAATCAGATGAAAGAGTGTGGATGGGGGGATGAGGGTGAAAAGATGAGTTAATGAGTAGGGATCAGGCTTTGGCCTCTCACACTCATTACAACCCACACTACTAATCCTGCGCCATTCCCACAAGTGCGCTGTTTTGTTCCCTTAAAAACACATTCCTTCACAAACTCTGAGAAAGGGAGAAGGCGTGTGGATCTGTGTGTGTGTGTGTGTGTGTGTGTGTGTGTGTGTTTAAACTGAGGACAAGAGGTGGGGACAATCAACGAGAGGGAAAGGGACTGACTGGAGAAACAAGAGATATGACTGGAATTTCTGGAAACAATGATATTCAACTAGCCATTTTCTCAATCTCGCCCTCTCTAAATGGCTGATGTTCATATAGACACACTCTCCCCCTCCCTCGTTCCTTCTCTTAGAATTAGCCGAGCATTCCATTCCGCACGGCAGTGGTGTTAGGACCGGGATCAGAGCTGGGAAGAGGCCGTCAGCAGCACTCACGGGTTGCTCGAAAGAAAGAAACAGCAGATGGTGGCCTTTAGTGAGGGCCCTGCTCTTTCAGACCACAGGACGCACAAAACTATATGAGAAAGAGCTCTCTTTAACTAATGCCCATTCTCACTCTCTCTACCCAGTGTTTAGGTATGAACCTTCACTAGCAGATGGCAAGATCATTGAGAGCTATTAATTCTTTGAGAGGGTAACATGTTCTCTTAGGAGACTGGTTCCTTGGGAGAAAATGGTTGGTTTCAGTAAAAGTAAGGAATTGTAAAAAGAGAAGGAAAAGCACAAGAGACAAAACTGCGACAAAAAAAAAAAAAAAAAAAAACTGATTTTGACATTTTATATTCTCTTTATAGTTTTAAATTTTTAAATTTCAGTTTTTCTATTATCATACTTGTGACAGACCAAAAAAAAAAAAAAAAACTGTCATGAAACTCAAGATGGTGCAGGCTGATGGGTCGTTAAAATAAACTAATGATATTCACAGTGTTAAACTACTTGGCAGCAGATTGGTTCATGTTGAACATGCAGTCAATGACCTTACTGCTTTACATTTAAATGGCTAGTTAGCATTCAGTAGAACATTTTGCTGCGTACTTTCAGAGTTCCTCTGAATCACTCCACCTCCCTAGCTCCACCTGTATAGATCTGCTACAGGTTATTATTTATACTATTTGTGCAGCAGCAGTAACAGTTCACCCAAAAATTAAAATTTGATGTTTATGTGCTTACCCCCAGGGCATCTAAGATTAAGTGACTTTGTTTCTTCAGTAGAACACAAACAAAGATTTTTAACTCAAACCGTTGCAGTCTGTCAGTCATATAATGGCAGTCAATGGTTACTAAATCTTTAAGAGTAAAAAAAAACATACACAGACAAAACCAAATTAAACCCTGTGGCTCGTGACGATACTGTCATGACTCTGGGCTGCGGGTTTTCCCTCAGCCACCTGAGGTCGCTGTTTCCCTTCATCTTGCACTGCACTTCCCTGATTGTCTACACCTGTCTTTTGTCTTAGATGTTCTTTTGTATTCCTGTTCCTGGCCTTAGACCCTGTTTTATGCTTTGTTCAGTTTATGTTTCAGTTTATGTTTAGTTTGCCATGTTGGCCTTTTGGTTTGTTTTGTTATTATTTTCATTAAAGATAACTTACCCTGCATTTGGACCCAGACCTCAACATTTCCTCCATCTCTCAGTTCGTGACAGAATGCAGACATCACAAATGGGTCCAGCGGGGAAGAATTTTTTTTTTTTTGAGGCGGCAGTCCCCCACTTGGGGGCGGCGACCATTCCCTCTGCTCCCAAGACGGAGGGGATGTCTTTCGAGGCGGCGTCGGCCGCACGGTTTGAGTACATCTACGCCTGCCTGGTGGTGGATGCTCGTATCGCCGAGGCTATGCAGAAGCGCCCCTGCTTTGCGGTGGGGGTGGAGACGACTGCGCTCTCTGTTCCTGACGCGGAGGCGGCTGCGCTCTCCGTTCCTGACGCGGAGGCGGCTGTGCTCTCTGTTCCTGACGCGGAGGCGGCTGCACTCTCTGTTCCTGACGCGGAGGCGGCTGCGCTCTCTGTTCCTGATGCGGAGGCGGCTGCGCTCTCTGTTCCGGACGCGGAGGCGACTACGCCTTCTGTGCCTGACACGGAGACGACCGCAATCTTTGTTCCTGACGCGGAGGCGGCTGCGCTCTCTATTCCTGACGCGGAGGCGGCTGTGCTCGCTGCTCCTGACGCGGAGGCGGCTGCGCTCTCTGTTCCTGATGCGGAGGCGACTGCGCTCTCTGTTCCTGACGCGGAGGCGACTGCGCTCTCTGTTCTGGACGCGGAGGCGATTGCGCTCTCTGTTCCGGACGCGGAGGCGACCGCGCTCTCTGTTCCAGATGCGGCGGCGACCGCTATCTCTGTTCCTGACGCGGAGGCGACTGCGCTCTCTGTTCCTGACGCGGAGGCGACTGCGCTCTCTGTTCCGGACGCGGAGGCGACCGCGCTCTCTGTTCCGGACGCGGAGGCGACCGCGCTCTCTGTTCCGGATGCGGCGGCGACCGCTATCTCTGTTCCTGACGCGGAGGCGACTGCGCTCTCTGTTCCGGACGCGGAGGCGACCGCGCTCTCTGTTCCGGACGCGGAGGCGACCGCGCTCTCTGTTCCGGATGCGGCGGCGACCGCTATCTCTGTTCCTGATGCGGCGGCGACCGCTATCTCCGTTCCTGATGCGGCAGAGTCCGCTATCTCCGTTCCTGACGTGGCGGTGACCGCTATCTCCGTTCCTGACACGGCGGTGACCGCTATCTCCGTTCCTGATGCGGCGTCGACCGCTATCTCCGTTCCTGATGCGGCGGCGACCGTTATCTCTGTTCCTGACGCGGCAGGGACCGCTATCTCCGTTCCTGATGCGGCGGAGACCGCTATCTCTGTTCCTGATGCGGCGACCGCTATCTCCGTTCCTGATGAGACAGAGTCCGCTATCTCCGTTCCTGACGCGGCGGTGACCGTTATCTCCGTTCCTGATGCGGCGGCGACCACTATCTCCGTTCTGGACGCGGCCGTGACCGCGCTCTCTGTTCCTGACGCAGCAGTGACCGCGCTCTCTGTTCCTGACGCGCCGGTGACCGCGCTCTCTGTTCCTGACGCGACGGTGACCGCGCTCTCTGTTCCTGACGCGCCGGTGACCACGCTCTCTGTTCCGGACGCGGCGGTGACCGCGCTCTCTGTTCCGGACGTGGCGGTGACCGCGCTCTCTGTTCCGGACGCGGCGGTGACCATTCTCTCTGTTCCGGACGCGGCGGTGACCGCTTTCTCTGTTCCTGACGTGGCGGTGACCGCTTTCTCTGTTCCTTGACGCGCCGGTGACCGCTTTCTCTGTTCCTGACGCGGCAGTGACCGCTTTCTCTGTGCCGGAAGCGGTGGTGACCGCTTTCTCTGTTCCTGACGCGGCAGTGACCGCTTTCTCTGCCCGCTGACGTTCCTCTGGCGACTGACGTTCCTCTGGCGGCGATGCCAGCTCACATTCCTCTGGCCGCTGGCGTTCCTCTGGCGGCGAGGCCGGCTCGCGTTCCTCTGGCGGCGAAGCCAACTCACGTTCCTCCACTGCACGGGCCTAGCCCGCCATCCCTCCCCCTGTTTCACCAGTCCCCCGTTCCACCTCCCTCCAGACTTGTTTCGGCCTCAGGGAACGTCTGGAAGCCGTTCCGTAGGGGAGGGGTACTGTCATGACTCTGGGCTGCGGGTTTTCCCTCAGCCACCTGAGGTCGCTGTTTCCCTTCATCTTGCACTGCACTTCCCTGATTGTCTACACCTGTCTTTGTCTTAGATGTTCTTTTGTATTCCTGTTCCTGGCCTTAGACCTTGTTTTATGCTTTGTTCAGTTTATGTTTCAGTTTATGTTTAGTTTGCCGTGTTGGCCTTTTGGTTTGTTTTGTTATTATTTTCATTAAAGATAACTTACCCTGCATTTGGACCCAGACCTCAACATTTCCTCCATCTCTCAGTTCGTGACAGATACAGTGAGGACTTTAGACACATAACGATCGGTCTGTGCAAGAAACTGAACAGTATTTATCATGTAGTCGGTGAAAAGTCAACACTCCCAGATGAGTTTGCACAAGGAAACGTAATCTTTTAGTTTTTAATCGGTTACCAGAATCAGGATAAGCACAAGTTTTTACCATTTTGAGAGGCCAACATCGAGGCTCTCAGGAGAGTGGAACGTTGCATTTGGATCAGAGGTAAATAATTGTATAAATACTGTTCAGTTTTTTTACAGACCGATTGTTTTGTCTTAAGACCTCAATGTATCGTCACGAACCGCAGGGTTTAATATGGTTTTGTCTGTACATGTTTTTTTTTTACTCCTAAAGATTTGGTAACCATTGACTGCCATTATATGACTGACAGACTGCAACAGTTTGAGTTAAAAATCTTTGTTTGTGTTCATGGAACAATTTACAACAACAGCAATAACCAACAGCAGCAGCAATTCAGCAGCATAGCAGATCTATTATACCAGGACCAAATACATTAACATTGTCATATTCATTACCATGCTAAAATCTTCTGAGAGTTGTCCTGAAATAAATGTATTTCTTGTAGTTTTGGTCATATATCCTTCTACTTTTCAGTTTTCTTTGTGGTTATAGAGCAGTGGTTCTCAACCAGTGGGCTTCAACAACCTATAAGGACCTACAGGATGACTTTAAATTATGTAAATCAGGGGTGTCCAAACTCTGTTCTGGAGGGCTGGTGTCTTGCAGAGTTTAGCTCCAACTTACCTCAACACACCTGCCTCAAAGTTTCCAATATACCTAATAAGACCTTGATTAGCTGATTCAGGTGTGATTAATTGGGGTTGAAGCTAAACTCTGGGACACCTGCCCTCTAGGAGCAGGATTGGACACCTCTGATGTAAATAACACTCATGCACAGTCATATAAAGTCAAGGTGTGAACTTCACACACAACCTTTGATGTCAACAACAAATTATAATGGGGAGAGTTTCTCCTATCTTTTAAAGGTTTATGGTGTAATATCACACAAACAAGAGTATGGTTGAGCACAGGTGTCATTTTGTTTTTATACAAAAGTTTTTTTGACACAGTATGGTCCCACACAAAGCCATAGCAGAATTTAATATCCTTGAGCAAAACACGGTAGTGGAGTTCACAAATTAGATAAGCAAATGATTCAGTGACTCTTAAAAGAGTCTTTAGCTGTGTCTCATTTCAAAGGCTGGACCCTATTTTATTAAGGCTGCCTCATTTCAGAAAAGTAAGAAAGAAATGAGAAATAACAGTTTTAGAATGGTTACTTTTCTGAAATGATCCATTGATGAAGTATGTGACTGACGAATGTGACCTCGAAAGTGTGCAGCCTTTAAAATGAGATACAATTACTTGTTTTTTTTTTTCCTGCATGAATGAGTGTTTTGAAAGAATCCTTTGAATGAATGATGTAATGACTCATTCATAAGGACAGGGACTTGTTGCCACCTACTGACATAACAATGAGACCTACAGAAAGAGTCTCTGAAAATTTCTGGAATCTGCAAACACAAATAAGTGGACTGACACAGTGCCAATGATGTTAAACTGAATATTAGGCTCTGTCCACATGGACATGGGTATTTTTAAAATCTGTGATTTCTCTATGCAGTTTGGCCATTCGTTCACATGCAAATGCAGTATCAGCATAGCCATAATTTATGGGTGAAGGGGGTGGGACATGTCCCCACCACGTTTTGCCATGGTCAATAATGTCCTCATCACTTTTTTGAAACATCTCTTGGCAAGGACATATCTGAGGCAGATGAAACATATATGACATTCGTTTCTGCTGCCATCTGGCACTGTTGTTTTTAAAATATTCGCTGCAATGTTTTTAGTGACAGAACATTTTCTTGTGACTCTTGCACAGTCTCACACACCAGCGCTTCAACCTATTGTTTAAATGTTGCGGAGACTATCTATTCATTCCAGTTAAATCACAAAACAATACACAAATTGTGTCCCTGCTCTGCATACGATTACTGATGAAGAACATTTCTGATTTTAATAAGGGGAAAAAATTAGAAATGGGCGGATTAGAACCCAAAACCTCATACACATCTAACGGAAATTCTACAACTAGAATACGAATAGAATAGTTTAGGAGTACGTATGTTTATTGCATATCTATGCATTTATTCACTGACATGAAGAATCTAATTCTGTTCTATAATAATAAATAAATAAATGTCCCACCCCCTTTTTAAAACAAAGTTATGCCACTGAGTATCAGGTCACTGAAAATGAACCATTTTGAAAACTCCTCCCAGGGTGAAGATTTTCAGAAACTCCAGTTACAGTTTTGTCGTGTAGCCGGTGAAACTGTAGATTTTGGCTTTTGGCGTTGGAGTGCGAATTTTTTTCAGGCTTCTGATTGGCCAACATGACTTTACAGTTAGGGTTATATCACCACCTGTTAGTTTGGCATGTTCTTGACAGCGCTTTATAGCGTTTTTTTGTTGTTGCTGTTGTTGTTTGTTTGTTTTTTTACTTTTATAAACTCGGATTGTAACACTAGTCAACTCAAATTTGACGATTAGAACTTACTGTTGTATAAACGTATTTATTTTGCTCTCCAAACTATAAAGTTATATTTTATTTATGGTAAAATTGTATGGCATTGATTTTTCACTTCTGTTGATGACCCTTAGGGCAGACCTAAGACTCGTTTTTGGGTTACGACCCAAGAGTTGATTTAAAGTGTAAGCTCTCCAGACACTTTGGTCTGTCCATCTACCAATATTTCTTAGGGACGTCTCAATAATCAACCTTGACATTGACAGTACGGTTTACTCTACAACTAGACTTGATCTTCATACTCAGTTTAGACATAATGGCCAAGATATTTTCTTGAAGGTGCAGATTCTTGAAAAACAAATGTGTAAGTAAGCATTTACTTACACAAAAGAGTAATGTGTTCATTTCCACAAAGCTAAAACAGATGGAAAAATTACCAGAATGAAATCATCAAGCTGTGAACATAATTTATCATAAGCTGGAGGGAAAGAGGATTGCATAAAATAACAAATGGGACCTGTTTTCTCTGCTGGTCTTCTAGAAAGAAAGCATTTTGAAGAGTTAAATGTATAATAGTTTACTCATTGTCATGTTGTTCCAAATCTGTATGACTTTGTTTCTTTAGTTGAGCACGAAAGGGAGAATTTGTTGATTTCTTTCATTTGGGGGCACCATAAAAGTGCCCCCAAATGGAAGATATTAATATTAAAGAGGTCATCGGATACAAAACTAATTTTTACATGTTGTTTGAACATTAATGTGTGTTGGCAGTTTGTGTACACAACCACCCTACAATAAAAAAAAATCCACCCAATATCCCCTTTTTAAAATCAGGTCATGTGACGGCACACCAACAGAGGATGCTCCGACCTTACCTTAGACCCTTCCTCACCAAGCTGAAACAGTCAGACTCCGATCGCCATTGTGTCGACTCAGGTGCAGGGGAAGACAAGAATGTCTCGGATTGATAGATGTGTTAATGAACACAGCAGTCGTCATTTACTCCCGACATCTGAACCGCTGAAGAGTAGAGGAAAACGTTACTTTTGTTTTTAAAGGGAAAACGTCAATCCCGATCGACATATGCCTCTATGTTCGTGCGATTCGTACCTGATAGAGCTTCACCCACAGCAGAAGTGAGTATAAAGGTTTTTTTATGCATCTTTGCGAATGGCCTTTTTTTAATAATGTGCTTGTTGGCAAGTTTCGCCTCTAAATGCGACTAAACGCGGCTAAAAACGTCTCATAATTCCTCAGCAGAGAGGGGCAGGGCGAGCAGAGCTCATTTGACCCTGCAATAAAATGAGTTGAGTTTTTGCAGAGCTGATTTTGACAAGGTAAAATGGTGTTTTTTTTACACTACTATTGAGAATTTTTAAACAAAGTATATTATAGACTTTTCATTAAGGCCCTAAAGAATCATATGAACTTGTGGAAACAAAAATATAGTAGTAAAATCTTGGAATCAGTCCTTTATGAAAGCAAAAGATTTTTTTTTTTAGATTTTTTTTAACATGTGGTCCAGTTCTTAAAAAATGGCCTAAATGATTCATTCACAAACTGGATCCAGCCAGAGGAGTTAGAAGTTCACTGCAATGAAAAATAGTGAGAATTAGTGAATGATGACTTAAAAAATCTATTCAAATAAATTGCTTCAAAATACTGCATAGTGCATGAGTCATATGTACTACGTTTAGAGTCATTAAGGGGTGTATAAATGACACAATTTTGACTTTTAGGTGCAGTATTCTTTTAACTCACCTCAAGTTTCTAGTGTACTCACTGCAGATGAATCCTTATTTATTGTGCAGGTGTGTGGGTGTGTTTATGTCTGTATGTTTATGCATGTGGGTTTATGTGTGCAAACACGCCCATCTTCAGAAGCAGTCTAATATTTGGAAAGCACGGAGCTATCATTTCTGCATCGCTGCATCCAGGATCACACAACCCCAGCTTAGACTGTCTGAGTCTGTGATAGACTTGCATAATGTGCTATAATTTCAAAGCCATGGCAGGAAACTTACAAAGAGGGTGGAGCGCTTATTTGCGGACGTATGTGTCTATATGTGGAAGTGCGAGAGTATTATAGCAACTGCTTACACAGGTCTCTCTGTAAATACTGTAGCACCTGTGTAAATGAAGATGAGAGCTGTTGTCTGTTGAGCGGGAGGATAAGAGACAGTCAGACCCACTAAATAAACTCCATCGGCAACAATGATAGACAGAAAAACAGCAACCGCCCATCACAGTGACAACAGTTTGCATCACTGATCAAATTTAATTGAAGCACATACAAAATTGCTAAGGCTTATATTGAACATTAAGATGGTTTGTTTAGTCTGGATATGGAGCTCGGCAGTAACACAACAACGAGGTACAACACTGATCCACAACGATCATGCAGACTAAGCAACAATTTTTATGCCTGCATCCACCCAGCTGTCTGGAATAGGGAAGTTACAGCAAAACAGTTTACAGAAGTGAAAATAGCATCTGCTTAAACATGTCTAAGCAGTGTGATTAAAAAATCAGGTCATTTTTCCTTTGCGTGAGAGATTTGTTAGGACTAATCATGAGGTCATCATAATTTAGCCACAGTTTACTTGGATGTCATTCTCTCTTTTTAGTGTTTAATTCAGTGAAAGATCTGTATCTAACTGGTTCTAACTCATGTGAAAAAGAAGTGATTTAAATTATTTTTTAGATTTGTTGTCAGACACTTAATTGCGTGTTAATTGTGCTCAACTGCAAATATATTAAAATGTATTTTAGTTTAAATTTATTTTTGATTTGAAAAGTAAAATGTTTAATTTGAGATTATAACAAATTGAACTTTTTTTTAAGTATACTTCGTGTATTAATAAACGTATTCATGAAAATGTACTCTCATTAAGTACATTTAAAGGGATAGTTCACTTGTTCCAAAACTGTAAGAGTTTCTTTCTTCTGCTGAACACAAAAGAAGATATTTTAAAAGATGTTGGTAACTAAACAGTTACGGTAGCCTTTGACTTCCACAGTATTTTTTTTTCCATACAATGGAAGTTAATGGCTATACTGTCAACTGTTTGGTTACCAACATTCTTTAAAAATATTTTTTTTTTCTTAAATCGTATATATATAATATATAACCTGAACAATTAAGCACAGTTAAAGGGATTAATTCATTCATTATGATTAATTAATTACTCACCCTCATGTTGTTCCAAACCCGTAAGACACTTTCATTTTAGGAATACAAATTAAGATATTTTTGATGAAATCCGAGAGCTTTCTCACAGTGTCTTAAATGTACTTGTGGTATTTATATTGGTTTCATATGGATGACTCTAAAAATGTCATGTGGTGTAACCATTAAGTAAAAAGTAATAATGTATTTTGAATAAAAATGTGTTTTTTCAAGTTTTATTAAAACAAATATTAAGTAATTTATATATAATATTATTATGTTTTAGGGAGTTGCACCAAATGACATTTTACTACCAGAACTAACCTTGTTTTGTCATTTTAAAAAAGGACAAATTGTGTAATATTTTAAAAGAGTAAAAAACTTTACATGCACCACGTGTACACACTTTAATTTTATTACGAACGTGCGCCTGAGACTGACACAGAAGAGAAGAAATTTTTGAATGAAGCTGTTATAATATGTATATTTACAAAAATTAACAATCTGCCACTGGTTGGACAAACATAGACCCGCCCCCAAACTCACACCATTGGTTGATCCAGTGTTGCTGTGTTGGGCTGGTCAAAAATTGCTAACATATACTTTTCAGGGGAATCAGTCTATTTCTTGTAGTTGCCTTTGCATATAAAGGTGTGATATTTTGATATCAAGAAATTACACACTTCACCTTTAAATTAAAAGAGTTACATTTACTCACAAAGGTTATATTCTTTCAATAAATTGACATTTATCCATTCAAAGAAAGCTAATTTTCAAGATTTTGTTAAGGATGAAAAGACACATTTAATAAGTTCTGTAACTGTGACTGCAGACATCAGGCATTACAGTGTATCCTTGTTGCCCGGGGGCTAAAATACAGAGTGTGAGAGAAAGAGAGACAGCGAGGTATTCTGGGAAAGGTTACCATCAAAGATTCATACACTTGTCTCTTTTGAAGAGCTGTCTTTGAAAGAGATAGTGAAATGTGTGTTCTCTTCACCTGAATGGACACAACCCCCATCCATGAACTAGGACACCATCAGCAGCCATAACTAATACACAAAACACAGAAAATAGACAGATTAAAGGAGAAGTTCACTTGCAGAACAAAAATGTACAGGTAATTTACTCACCCCTTTGTCATCCAAGATGTTCATCTTTCTTCAGTCATAAAGAAATTATGCTTTTTTCAGGAAAACATTTCAGGATTTCTCTCCTTATAGTGGACTTCTATGGTGCCCCTGACTTTGAACTTCCAAAATGCAGTTTAAATGCAGCTTCAAATGGCTCTAAACGATCCCAGCCAAGGAAGAAGGGTCTTATCTAGTGAAACAATTAGTTATTTTCTAAAAACAATTACAATTTATATACTTTTTAACCTCAAATGCTCATCTTGTCCAGCTCTGCATAAATTCTGTGTATTCCGGTTTATGACAGTTAGGGTATTTTGAAAAACTCCCATCTCATTTTCAACTTAAAAATCATCATACATCGCTGTTTTACCTAGTGAGTAGTAGTTTTTCAACATACCCTAACTGTCTTTAACCGGAATAAACACGGAGTACATGCAGAGCTAGACAAGACATGAATCTGAGGTTAAAAAGTATATAAATTGTGAGTTTGTTTAGAAAATAACAAATCGTTTTGCTTGATAAGACACTTCTTCCTCGGCTGGGATCGTTTAGAGCCTTTTGAAGCTGCATTTTGGAAGTTCAAACTCAGGGGCACCACAGAAGTCCACTGTATGGAGAGAAATCCTGAAATGTTTTCCTCAGAAAACATAATTTCTTTATGACTGAAGAAAGATAGACATGAACATCTTGGATGACAAGGGGGTGAGTAAATTATCTGTACATTTTTGTTCTAGATGTGAACTTCTTTAAAAAGTGAACCAAAGGCAACCAAAATAGTATCATATTAAAGAGTCTCTGAACCATGTATTCAAAGATATCAATGCACAACATATTTTGGTCAGTGGAATATAAGAGTGTCCTTGTCTTAGAAATGTACTTGTTGTATATGGATGACTCTAAAAATGTCATGTGGTGTAACCATTAAGTAAAAAGTAATAATCTATTTTGAATAAAATTTTTTAGTTTTTTCAAGTTTAATTTTTTTTTTTAACAAATATTATAAATATTAATTCATAATATTATTATGTTTTAGGGAGTTGCACCAAATGACATTTTACTACCAGAACTACTCTTGCTTTATCATAAAAATTACATAACTTTAATTTTATAATAATAATAACTGACCATATTTATGCATTATAAAATGCACCTTTCCATAGATTTATAACTCTGATCTAAGATTTTATTTCTAATCAAGCAGAATGCTAAATAAAGTCATCTTTTTAAAGCTTCTCAGCCCTGAGTTAGATGTAAGATGTGGTAAACATTCCTGCAATGGCCTTGCATGCTCCCTTTTAAATAAAGTATTACCAACCAATGCAAGTTCTGACTAAACAAGAATAGAACGGCGAGGATTTTTGTTGTGATGTGCTAATTGCAGGGCTTTATGCATCGTAAGTGGTTTTGTTTTCAAAGGAGGACGCCAGTGCTACATTTTGAGGACCCCTTTTCAGAACATGACGGATAGCGCTATTTGCAAACTCTTTGCACCTGCTAAGCTGCTGGGTGTTTGGCCAACCCACCTGCAGAAAGCAAGTTGAATTTTTCATGACAAAGACTCATGATTACCTAATGCATATCACACACATACAAATTCTACCCACGCAGAACGTTACACGATTCCATGCATCATAGTGAGAGGAAAAAGGCAAAGCGGATTCTAACTTGTTGCCACCAGAGGGGAGGCATTTGCATCGTCTTGGCAACTTGCCACGGATGTGAGACTATGTAAAGGTGGACTGCTGCGAATAAGGGACATTACGGGACAGGCGCCGGTCTGTCTGTGGTGCGAGTCCCATGAATCTGCCATGAGGATTATGGGAGCATGGGCTGCACTGTGGCAAGGCTGGCACAACAAATTAATTAAATGAGTAAGGCTAAACGGTGATTCATTCACATTTCATAATCAAAACATCTTCTGGAGAATGCTTGAATGAAAGACGCCTACAGAAGAATGTTATTGTTCGTCACTCTGAGGTGAATGATCATATATGAGCTCTTTCAATGCTGTAGTAGTGTTCGAACGGTTTGTAAGAAGTTTGCAAATGAATTTTGACAGATTCTTTCTGTATAAGTAATGTTTTAGAAACTGGGTTTTTCTTATAATTAGAGCTATTTGTTTAGTTTAATTCATTTTTTTATTTAGTTACAATGATGTAGATTCCATTTGTGACCCTGGACCACAAACCAGTCGTAAGTAGCATGGGTATATTTGTAGCAATAGCCAAAAATACATTGTATGGGTCAAAATGATCAATTTTTCTGTTATGCCAAAATTCATTAGGATATTAAGTAAAGATCATGTTCTTTGAAGATATTTTGTAAATTTCCTACCATAAATATATAACCTAATTTTTGATTAGTAATAGGCATTGCATTAAAGGCGATTTTTTCAATAATGTCCAATTCCAGATTCAAATAGTTGTATCTCGGACAAATATTCTCCTATCCAATGGAAAGCTTATGGGTCAGCTTTCATATGATATCAATTTTAAAACATTGACCTTTATGATTTGATGTTACTTCGTTATAATTGGTTAATTACAAATATAGTTTTCATATAGTTTTGTTTTATTATTGTTGTTGTTGAATGCCTTCAAAAAGCTATAGCCTATAATAAGTAACTGACCCAATACTGTATATAGGGCATGTAGACACAAAACATCCACATGTTTTCACTGATATTTTTATTTTTCTTTGCTTATACAGGGATGACCAGGTTTTGTGCTCTATATTTCTCAGTTTTGAATAGATTAATGTTATCAAACTACATTGGGTTAGCTGTCGCAGTGGAATCTGCCATTAAACAGGCTTTTCAGCTAAACTTAAAGCGAAAAATAAATCTTGAAAATCAAAACAATTCATTAAACAGCAAACATGTAAAGGCCTTGTACAAAATAAAAACTTTTTAATGTCACGTTCTAAAGCTGCACTGGTGAAAAAGAACTCAATACAAACGTTCAAGGTAAAAACTTTACATTTGTTAAAATTAACTACTATGTACAGTCGTGGCCAAAAGTTTTGAGAATTACATAAATATTGGAAATTGGAAAAGTTGCAGCTTAAGTTTTTATAATAGCAATTTGCATATACTCCAGAATGTTATGAAGAGTGATCAGATGAATTGCATAGTCCTTCTTTGCCATGAAAATTACCTTAATCCCCAAAAAAAACTTTCCACTGCATTTCATTGCTGTCATTAAAGGACCTGCTGAGATCATTTCAGTCATCGTCTTGTTAACTCAGGTGAGAATGTTGACGAGCACAAGGCTGGAGATCATTATGTCAGGCTGATTGGGTTAGAATGGCAGACTTGACATGGTAAAAGGAGGGTGATGCTTGAAATCATTGTTCTTCCATTGTTATCCATGGTGACCTGCAAAGAAACGCGTGCAGCCATCATTGCGTTGCATAAAAATGGCTTCACAGGCAAGGATATTGTGGCTACTAAGATTGCACCTAAATCAACAATTTATAGGATCATCAAGAACTTCAAGGAAAGATGTTCAATTCTTGTTAAG
>NC_133369.1:36770922-36789490 GCF_049309525.1 Garra rufa
CAGTTGTATTTTACTTACTAACGCTAACAAATGTATTGCTGATTGTTAGTTAATGCTTTAATGTTAACTAATGGGACCCTCTTGGAAAACGTCTCCCCTTTTAGTTAAAATTTGCATTTTGTTTTATCTACGTAACTGAATAGTAACGTTTTATTGTGTTTATCTGACTCAAAATATTTGAATGTTAAGGGCAGAATCCACAATAAATAAAATAAAATAAAATTGTTTTACTAGGTGTTTGAAATGAACATACAAAACTACTATTGCATATTTTCATAATTCGCCTTTTGAGTCCAAGTGAGTATAGCCTCGGTGACAAATCCCCAGCGTGACAACTTGCCCCGCTCTTCACTATGCTAATTTAAAGCTCCAAGGCATAAATTAGCCTACTTACATTACAGCTATGACCTGCTAAAAATGTAGGCTAACAATGGAATGATTTTGTTCATAATTAACGAATGAACATCTTTGTACCTATTTCATTATTTCTGTCTTGGAAACACGCATACAAATATACAAACACAGAGACGTTTCTTGGACGTTTTACCCAGCAGCCTCTTATTCGCGTTTGATCCCCTCCGCAGTTACAGGTCGCGCGCTGCTCCATCATCACGGGAGCTCGTGACTGACCGGTTTCTCCCCGCGCAGGACTGTCAAAGCTCGAGCGGGTGGCGCCTCCCCTTTTCCTCTATATATGACCAGCCTCAACTCATCCGCTGTTTTACACTGTGCGTTCACACTCAGAGAGGAGATGTTGTCAGGATAGAACTGCGCTCCTTTTCTCTTGTGCACCAAATTTGCGTTTTTAAACGAAACCTCTTGTTGCGTCCCGCGCACGTTTGTGTTTTTGTTTCCCCCTTCTCGTTCAGCTCTTTGTGCTTTTGTTTATTACAATGAAGGCCAGCGCACCGGTTCGCCCTCATAAGGTTTCTTCTGGCTGCAGTCAGCTCTCCTTGCGTTATTTGTCGGAGCGCAGCCGATGCAAAATGGAAGAGGAGGATCTTTTCTGTCTGCAGTACGACATGAACGACTGCTACAGCCGACTCAAGCGCCTGGTGCCCACTATTCCGCAGGATAAGAAAGTCAGCAAAGTGGAGATCCTCCAGCATGTGATTGACTATATCCTGGACCTGCAGCTGGCGTTGGAGACGCACCCGGCTCTCCTCAAACAGACGAGCCCACCCGCCTCCACACGGACCCCTCTCACACAAATCAACACAGAGCAGGTAAGCAGGACCCGAAACCTTCGTCAACATTCACTAAAACAACTATGGTGATATTAGCTGTGCACAGTAGCCTGATTACGCACGGAAGTGACAATAGTGTGTGTTTCTACGAACTGCACCAGACCAATATGATGCTGTAGAGTCTGACTGCTGGAGGCCTGTTTCCTTGTTCTTTGCCAAAATATAAAAACACTTAAACGTTCTAATTTAATTATTTATTCTTATATATAGCCTGAATATGTAATATATATCATATTTGTATATATATATTTTATTATGTCTAAACCTTTGTATATGTGTGTGTGTATGCATTATTTGTTATATATTATTTATGTAGGATCATTATTTTATTGTTTTAGGTTATTTTAAATGACTCAGTATGTACAATAGCTTAATGATGGTTATTGTGGCCCTCATGTCACCTCACCATTAGCTGCAGTAAGAGTGAACGCACCTGTTTCCTTTGCTTTCAGAGGACGACGGGTGTCAATAAGGAAGACTCAATTTTGTGTCGCTGAAATGTTGCACACCGGTGAGTACATGAAATTCAATATAAAATATTCTCAAAGGACTCATCCCATGTCTCATGTAAGGCCACGTACAATAATTCATTCAGTACACTGGGAAAATCGGTTCTTCGGCACTTCGATGTGTAGGCATGTATCTTGTTTTATTGGATAGTCAAACACTGCTTCACACATTCTTTTATTTTTAAAACATGAAATACCTGTTAATTCATACTTTTTTAAAAGAAAATAAATTCCTATGAAATATACATTTTAGAGTTTTGATGCCAAAATATTGTCACATTTTTGTTTCTAAACCAGTTATTATCTTGATGGAAAAAAGTAGCTATTTCAAACAAGTATCAACACATGCAGCAGTGGAAAAAGCCAGGGAAATGCTTTTTATTACCCAGAATTCACAGCTAAAAAACAGGGCTGAACTATCAGAATAATTGTGTAACAGAGTTCTAATAGAGCTGGCAGTACATGCAGCTGCAATGGCTATTATTAATAGAGCCATGACTGTAAAAACCGCATAGATAGATGTTATTACCATAATATTCCTGTTAGTATGAATGCCGGTTTTTGTGACAATCTGTCTATTTGCGCTTTCCGCTCTGGCTGGACTGTAACTCTGGCTCCGGGACGCTGGCAGAAGCTCGAACCCAGCTGTAGGTTGCGCAATAGCTGTCCATTCTGTGGCGGGCTTGCTAAAAGGGGGGTATACGGTAGCTCCAGAGTGAAGCCGAGTCAGGGCCGGTTGGCCCGCAGCTGTGTGTGGGAGCGTGTATACGCGTGAGGTTAGCGGTCCGGGCCGGCGTAGCACGCCGCTTGTTGTTTGACCTGGTTTGTTTTGGGTTGTTGATCAAGCATGCCCTCTGTTTTGTCGGTGGCGCCAGTCAGTCTGGAGCACACAGTTCACACACCCCTTCTATTCATTCCTCTCTCACAGGTGTGCACTGAACCCATCCAAAGCCAAGCCCAGCTTCACCAGGGAATCCAACACACACCAGGCCCAATCGCAGGGGAGCAGCACTGAAACTAATAGCTACTAAATCATAATATGTAAACATTTTAACGTCAGCTGTCAAAGATGTGGTGAAGCCAGCCAGATTTCTCCTGTGCCCATTCTGTTCTCTCTCAGTGGGGGAGACGCTGAATTTGGACAGAGAATCCAAACCCCCCACCCCCTTTTCCGCTGGAATTCCAATTGGGACATAACTTAAGGCACCTCAGATAAAAACCCTGCATCTAATTTTACTAAAACCATCAGACTGTAAAGCTTTATGAATTGAAATGTAAACATCTGACATCTTTGTTAGGTGATTTGTGTTGAACAGGGATTTCCCTGCTGTTTAATATTGTAAAGAACTACGATACGTGTCGACTTAAATAATACTGTACATAACAAGGAGGATGTTCTATAAATGTATGTGTAAGAGAATATATGTTCAACCAGCTGATTGTAATTATTCTAAAATATTTTTTATCGGAAATGTTTTGTTCTGTAAATATTGTGTTTTCACATTAATGTAGTGAATGATTACATGATGTTCTGCTAATAAAGGTCTCACATCATAAACTAATTTGCCCGTGCTCGCTTTTCTGTCCGTCAAATTAGTCGTGAGCACAATTACTAAAACATATACAATAAACAGTTATTGGATTCCCGACGTGTGAATATATTTAGAAACGGTTTCATTTAAATCAGTTAATTGCTAAAGGCATGGGATATTACTTTTCATCCATTGAATAAATTATTTGAAATGACTGCTTTTTTAAACGTCACTCGAAGAAGCAAACAAATAACACATCAGCTCTGTCTTGAATACAAGTCGCATACAGTTTTACAAGTATCTTCAATCTCTTTTTAGGAATGGAGACTAAATTTGTTTTTCTGTTAAGGTAAAAAATACAACAGAAGGTTATTGGGTAAACATTTATATTCCTAACACTTGTGTATTTGTAATCTTTTAAAACATTTTAATTTCTAATTCAGATGTACCTTCAAATTTGTCCTTTTTGTCTACAAATGCACAACCTTGAACGTTTTCAACAGTACATTTTATATTTGTGACCCTGAACCATAAAACCAGTTATAAGGCTCAATTGAAAGCTGAATAAATAATCTTTCCATTGATGTATGGTTTGTTCGAATAGGACAATATTGGCCGAGCTACAACTGTTTGAAAATGTAGAATCTGAGGGTGCAAAAATCTAAATATTCAGAAAATTGCCTTTAAAGTTGTCCAAATTAGGTCCTTAGCTATGCATATTACTAATCAAAAATTAAGTTTGATATATTTACAATAGGACATTTACAAAATATCTTCATGGAACATGATCTTTACTGATTTTTGACATAAAAGAAAAATTTTGACCCATACAATTAGACTTAAGACTGGTTTTGTGGTCCAGGATCACATATACTGTATATTTTTACTGAGTATGTTTTACTTAAAATCACTTAAAGTCCCACTTTCTATAATTATATTTATCCGGTAACCACAGTGGATAAAATACCTAGTGTTTGAGAGAATGAAAAAACATCTTCAATCAGCAAGACATTTATTTCTACTTTGCCTTCTTGTTTGCCATTTGTTTCTGGCAAACAAAAAGATTTGAGACATTTTTCTTGCCCTGTGTTATAATCAGTCTACACTGAATAAAATGTACGGCAGCCTTCACATTTAGAACTCACTGACACTTACTGTGACAACTATGTATTGTCTGTTATAATATTACAGCTAAAATAATCTGCCTATTTGTCACTGTTTATAAAAACTACAATATGAAAACCAGGTTTATTTCAACACAATACCCTCTCTTCTTTATATCTGAATATCCAAACCGAGTAAATGATATTATATTGCATTGTTCATTGTTTATCTGTGGACTGTTTTACGCTTAAGCCTGCAGTCTCTTCTCTGATTGTGCCCCCTAATGGACTGATCTATTTAAGAATAGATTATGCAGGAAAACAATAAGACAGTTGAACCAAATATGCAGATTCGGCAGGTATTCCACGTTTTATCTCGGCTTACATTGTTTGCATAGTAAAATCAATTCTGACAAAAGAAAACCCCGAGCGTTTTTGCACAGTTAGCAGCTCCCCCTTTCTCTCTCCATCCCTCTCAAGGTTAAA
Organism: Garra rufa; assembly: GCF_049309525.1. Lineage (NCBI taxonomy): Eukaryota > Metazoa > Chordata > Actinopteri > Cypriniformes > Cyprinidae > Garra > Garra rufa. Next base: position 36,775,800 of record NC_133369.1, read on the forward strand.
AACAACGGAGCCCGTAGATGTCCGTGGGATACTGTAGATACCGCCTGCAGATTTGCAGCGTCTCCCAGCACGCTCTGAGGTCACAGCGTCACATGTTCTCGAATTCTCAGGTTTTGTGCTTCTCAGCTATTTTCAGCCTCGCCGAAATGAGAAATTCCAAAAGGGCAGGGGAATATTGTGAAAAAAGATGTGACCCGCTGTCACCGTACACACTAATAGAGGCTCCTGAGGGCCCCTCATTCCCAGCAGGTACAAAATGCACCTGTGTGTTGCTACTACACACAAAGCCAACATACTGCTTATGTCATTCAGGTGTAGCGCAAATATACACAGTGGAATAAGCCACACCTCTCCTAGCTGTCAATAATCTGGTCATATATAACCAGATATATGGATTTAAGTCTGTTAAACATGACTATTCCAAGAATATTTTTTAGGAGAAATGATGAGAAACACTACATCCTGTCTTTTATTTCCCCCCACTTAAGCAGTAATCAATTTCATCATTGCAGACAGTTATATTACTTTCCATAATAAACAAGCCGGACAGTGTATACTGTAAGTGTGTTAGTCTGCTTTACACTCTTTGTTTGATTGCGCACCTTGGTGTATTTCTCTGCTGGCGCCTCGTCTGGCTCTAAGCAGCGAACAGGGTGACTGTGGGAAATGATCACATCCTGTTTGATAAGAATAGGCCTCCGTGTAGCGTTGGTCAAACTCAACAGAGCAGCAGTCAAACAAGGATCAGTGGTCTGGAAATGTTTTCGGCCAACAGAGTTATTATCAAAACAAGCAGCTTGGGCTGCTGTTGTAAAGTCGGGATTGTTTGAACAGGTGTGAGACAGTATGACATTGTGTGTTGTGCGTGTGGGTAAATGTGTGTGGGTGCGCATCTGTCCGTTTTAAACGGTTTTCAACAAAATAAGTCATTGGAAGAAAAAGCAGGTCAGTTTGTCTAGCTTTAAAATGAATATTTTTAAGATTTAGTTATTTACCATCTATCTATCTATCTATCTATCTATCTATCTATCTATCTATCTATCTATCTATCTATCTGTTATCAATTTTTTATTGAGGAAAGATGCATTAATTTGCCAAAAAGTGGCAGTAGATACATTTATAATGTTGCTATATGTATATAAAGTATTTCTTGAACAGCAAATCAGCATACATTCTTAAAAATAAAGGTGCTTCAAAAGTTTCTTCATGCGATGCCATAGAAGAACCACTTTTGGTTCCACAAAGAACTATTCAGTCAAAGGTTCTTTAAAGAACCTTTTCTTGCTTGAGTGTATTAGAGTGATTTCTGAAGGATTATGTGAAACTGAAAATGCAGCTTTATCTACACAGGAATAGTTTACATTTAAAATATATAAAAATAGAAACCACACTTTAAAAAATAATGGGTTAAATGTTTAACCCATCCTTCTGGGTAATTTGATTTAACTCAACTATTATTTAAAAATGACTATATTGCTGGCTTAAAATGAACCAAAAATAGGTTCTAAATTAATAATCAGACACATCATTTTTAGAGGCATCAGCAATAATCAAAAGGTGAACATTTATTAATAAGCAATTACAAATTTGTAATTATTTACTTATTATGTATATTTATTCAACTTATTAATAAATGTTCATTTACTGGACATATTAATAAATGTTCATTTCCAACCTATTTTATTTTGGGTTCATTTTAAGCAAGTAATATGTGACCCTGGACTACAAAACCAGTTATAAGTCGAAAAGATATATTTGTAGCAATAGCCAAAAATACATTGTATGGCTCAAAATGCCAAAAATCATTAGGATATGAAGTAAAGATCATGTTCCATGAAGATATTTTGTAAATGTCCTACTGTAAAAATATCAAAACTTAATTTTTGATTAGTAATGTGTTTTGCTAAAAAATTATTTTGGACAACTTCAAAAGTGATTTTCTCAACATTTGAAATTTTCACCCTCAGATTCCAGATTTCCAAATAGCTGTATCTCGGCCAAATATTGTCCTATCCTAACAAACCATATCAATGGAAAGATTATTTATTCAGCTTTCAGATGTTTAAAAAAAAAATATGACTGGTATTGTAGTCCAGAGTGCAGTTATTTTAAATTGTAAAAATATTTCTCAATATTACTTTTGATTGTATTTGTATTAATTAGTTTGAATAAAAAAGATAATGAAGGAAAGGCAGTCAATCAGCCAAGTGCAAAGCAAATCTGTTTAAACAGTTTAAAAAGCAGTTTTATACTATTTAATAAGAACATTTTTGTTTAAATGTTATTGCATTGTTTTATGGCTATTCTGTTATACAGTATATTACACAAGGTATGTCTAAATTTTTGACTGGTTGTAAAAATACACTATTATATCCAGGCATCAGTGATTTCCATTTTGGGGACCTAGTTTAAAAAAAAAGTGTAATTTCACAAATATGCAAAGCAGCCATTTAAACAGTTATCGCCCACTTTTGCATTAAAACGGCCTCACAAGGCTAAAAACACAATCTAGTTCTATACGATTTGCCGCTCAACCATGAACATTTAGTCTTCATTTTATGGTCATCAAGGGGCTTCATTCCCTTTCCTCCTGCTTTCTTGACCCCCCGCAGAGAGAAATGGACAGGGAGAGATGGAGCGAGCGAGCGGAACACGTCGGGTCCTGAACAGCACCTGATTACAGGCTAATAGCCTCAGAGTGATTGAACATCTCAGGCTTCTGGCTAATTGGTGCTATTTAAAGTAGCTATTAGCACACAATGGCAGTCACTCACTCATAAACAAAGACAAGATCTGGCCTTCGAAAATATGGCAAGATGGAAAGATTATTTCAATTTGGAAAGATTAGAATACCGATTTGCCAGTATTTAGTAGTTACTAAAAGAAATAATACTAGTCTAAAAAAGTACATTTTTAGGACTGTGGTAGAAGCTCAGCTCTTTTTATAACAGTTTTCCAATAACAAGCTATGTTTTATATATCACATATGTGACCCTGGACCACAAAACCAGTCTTAAGTAGCTTGGGTATATTTGTAGCCAACAATACACTGTATGGGTCAAAATTATTATTTTTTCTTTATTATGCCAAAAATCATTAGGATGTTAAGTAAACATCATGTTCCATGAACATATTTTGTAAATGTCATAAATATACCATAAATATATCAAAACTTAATTTTAGATTAGTAATATGCATTGCTAAGAACTTCATTTGGACAACTTTAAAGGCAATTTTCTCAATATTTAGTTTTATCTTGACCAAATATTGTCCTACCATAACAAACCATACATCAATGGAAAAAATATTTATTCAGGTTTAATGATGTATATATTTCAATTTTGAAAAATTGACCCTTATGACTGTTTTTTTTTTTTTTTTGGTCCAGGGTCACATATATTCTTCTGATTAACTTATGTGTGTAAAAATATTCATTTTTTGTGGTGAAATGTTCATCACACTGAAAAATAAGTGGTTAACCATATTAAATCGTTTTATATATGCAATATTTATTATGGTTGATGGATAAACGGTCAATATAAAACAACTGGATTCATAAATAATTAAATCAAAAATAAAACTATATTGCTACTATAAACATTAATGCTACTAGCCACTAATTATACGATGCATTTTATTTGTAATATATCATAAGTGGATAAAATGACAATAATATATTTCAAACAAAATTATACATAATAATTCTAAATCAATGAATGCCTTAAATGTTAACAATATCTTGCTGTTCTCAATTTAATTTCTCACATTAGAGTTGAAATAGGTTTTTGGACTGGTGTTCTATTTTTGGATTGAGTGTATTTACGGTCTGTGAGGTTGAGATGTGCTTGGTAATACTTAGTTTGGTAGAGCGCAGCTCAAAAGCCTCTTGATTCATTCGAGACAAGTATGAGTTTTTATAAATAAAGCATATTGGTTCAATATAGATATAGATATTGAATCTCATTATGCAGAAGCATATGGAAGCACTTTGAGGGCCAGTGTGTCTGATTGTAAGTAAATAGGTCTCTGCTGTGAGCTTGTTTCGTCCAGCCTCCAAAACACCTCATTCATTCAAAATCAATGTTTCTTATTGTGCCAGGCAGCGGAATGGCCGTACAGGAGAGAAGAAAGAAAATGAAAAGAGAAAATAGGAGGACAAATGATTAGTGGAAAGAAAAAAAGTAAAATGAGAGCATAGAGCGTAATATGAAAGAGAAAGTAATGAAAGAGAAAAGGCTCGGGTGGATTCATTGCCAGCGTTCGGGTCCTGAGAGACGGAGAATGAATTACAGAAATGAGCCCTGTAAACCATGCCAGGCCTTTGCCTCTCATTCAAATGACTCCTCCCCCCATTCACCCTGCTATCCCTGGAGAACGAGTGATTAGAGAGGAGGTTGAGGGATCTGGATCACTGCTGTCAGGAAGGGACGCCAGCCGTGCTAGAGGAACACGACCCTGAGGTGGAATGATCACACGGGCAATATGTCACAGCAAATGCCGGTGCAGGGTGCCAGGGCCACATCCACAGGTTTCCTGGCACACAGACACTTGGCACCATGTTCATACGCCGGCTGATTATGCCTGACATGAAAGGGCTGAACCACTTGTGGTGGCGTGAGATTTTTTTTCAGGGTGTTCTTTCCATGTTATACGTGAGTATGTGTGTGTGGATAGTTGAATTGAAATTCATAAATAATAAGTCAAAAATAACAACTTTATTCAACTTCCATGTCAGTCTCCGCCGCACATTCAAGAGAGTAAAATAAAGCATACGTGCAGTGCTGCTGATGCAGGAGATGGTGTTCTGACGTAGAATGAAGACTCGGAAGAGATTAAATTGTTGAATAACGCATTTTTTTTTCTTTGCACACAAAAAGTATTCTTCTAGCTTTATGACATTACGGTTGAGCCACCGATGTCACATGGACTATTTTAACGATGTCCTTACTACCTTTCTGGGCCTTGAACGTGTCAGTTGTATTGCTGTCTATGTAGGGTCAGAAAGCTCTTGGATTTTATCAAAAATATGTTAATTTGTTTTCTAAAGATGAACGAAGGTCTTACGGGTTTGGAACAACATGAGGGTGAGTAATTAATGACAGAATTTTCATTTTAGTGTGAACTATCTTTTTAAGTTTAGGTATGAGGTAGGGTTAAGAAAATACAATTTTTAGTATTTCTACTTCAGATTTTATGTTCAATTCACTGTTACTTGCGGATTATTTGTGTAATTTATTTTCCCCGATGTGTGTGTGTATGTAGATAGATAGTTTGTTAATAAAGATAACGTCTATTTGAAAACTTGCTTCAACGTTTTCAGAGATGTGAGCTCTAGGGTGTCAGCCAAAATTTGTCTTTAGAACAAATAATAGATAAATGAGACCAAAGACTGACCATTAGATTTGCCCCAAAATTAATTATATTGCATGTTTAACCACTATAGACACATCAGAGCCAGTGGCAAATTCCAGAAGAACTGGCTGAAGTAGGGCTGCTCTAGGCGGGTTCATGAGCACTAAACGGATTATATTCATAATTATATTATATGTCAAATTCCCAAATCCACTACAATTTTATGTGTTTTTGTGTCATAAAATGTAGTTTAAGAGTCTTTTTTTAGGTGAGAATGTATTTGTTTAGACTTCAAATATGCAGTATGTTAATAAAGATAACGTCTATTTGAAAACTTTCTTCAACATTTTCTGAGATGTGAGCTCCAGGGTGTCAGTGGCCATTCAGCGCTCATAAACCCACCAAGATTTGTCTTTGGACCAAATAATAGATTAATGAGACCAAAGACTGCCCATTAGATTTGCCCAAAATGTCTCATGTTTAACCACTATATAGACATCAGAGCCAGTGGCAAATTCTAGAAGAACTGGCCGAGGTAAGGCTGCTCTAGGCGGGTTCATGAGCACTGAACAGCTGCTGACGCCCTGGAGCTCAGCATGTCCGAAAACATTGAAGCAAATTTTCAATGTTAGTTTTATTAACAAATCATGTATTTCAAGTCTAAACAAGTACATTCTCACATAAAAACTCTTAAAACTACATTCATTAATACCAAAAACAGTATTATTTATAAAAACATGTTTATAATTATACTATTTATAAACTTCCCAAATCCACTACAATTTTACAAATAATACTGTTTTTGTGTCATAAAATGTAGTTTTAAGAGTTTTTTAGATGAGAATGTACTTGTGGAGACTTCAAAGATGCGGTTTGTTAATAAAGATAACGTCTATTTGAAAACACAGGGTGTCAGTAGCCATTCAGTGCTCATAAACCCGCCAAGATTTGTCTTTGGACCAAATAATAGTTTAATAAGACCAAAGACTGCCCATGAGATTTACCCAAAATGAATTATATCTCATGTTTAACTACAATAGAGACATCAGAGCCAGTGGCAAATTCTAGAAGAACTGGTCGAGGTAAAAAACAGTATTATTTATGAAATTGTAATGGATTTGGGTGTTCACCGTAACACACGCTGTGAGAAATACCTCAAGCGGAGTGATACAAACGGTGAAACGGTTGGTGTTCTATTATCACTATATATATATATATATATATATATAGACCATTTCAAGGATGTAAACAATAACAAGCGCGTTGGAACGTTACTGCGCATGTCCGGTCCTGAAACATTTCCGGTAGCGCTATTTCTCTGATCTGTCAATACGAACACATTCTTTTAAAATCTAGCGAAAAAGCTAGTTAAGGTAAAAAAGCTGCTCATTAACTAATCGATGCTGCGTGCGTGTACACGGGAGATTGCTAAAAGCATATCACATGAACGGAAATATTGTGAACATTTATTCGTACAATGGATGTCATCAGTCTGAAGCAAGCAGTGCAACTTACTTCATGTTTTGTTCCCAAGATATCCGGAGGTTGTTCGTGATTAATTTACTTGCATTGCGTGGTCAGTCTGTATTTCTGTTTAAATATTTGTTTTCATTAGTACATTACTTTTCACAATACATATCGTTCCAAACAACGCTAAATGTATGCTATTAAAACTAAGCGCTGGATGCTATTATTACGTGTTGAATTCATTTCAACATGTGTTCAACGTTAGTTTGGTCAAGTTTGTTGCTGTGGAACAGTGCAAGTGGAGGGTATGAATGCTCCGAGTCATCATGTGATCACAAATAAACAAGATCGTCGCAATTCAATGCTGGCTAACGTGTTTTACATAAACCTGTATATCTGCAGATTAATAAATGCACACACAAACACACATAAAGCATTCATATATGTTTTTATGCACGTATTTACTGTTCACACCCACACAAATTTTATATATATATATTCATGTGAAAATGAATACTGGTGTAATGTAAAGGCTGATGCTAATTCAGCTTTGCACAACATTTTTTATAATAGAAATCATTTAAATAATTAATCATGTTAATAAACATAAAATACTTATTTCAAAAACATAAAAAAAATACTTTGTCCAAACTTTTGACCAGTACTGTATATAAACAAAAAGCATTCTCTCACTTTCAACTGTTTTTATTTCCAGCACATGTATTGATATGTAAATATTTGTATGAACATAAAATGCTTCAACAAATGAAACAACAACAACTGAAACAACATTTGAACTGAAATGGAGTACAAAGGGGGAACAAATGTCAAAAGCAGCAGTCTGTATCCGGCCTGGTCATCAGTCGCTTTAAGTACTACACTAAATTACTGAATACTACACTCAAGTTCTCAATCACATCTGGGTGTTGATATGGTCAGATGTGGTTTGTCACTGCAGGATGATCAGCTGTCGTTGGGTGTCTACAGATGATGGCTCTCCTTACACTGCCTTCTCAGATTTGGTGACCCTTCTGTATTTCTGCAACTGTTTACATCAGTTTAGAATACTTTCTAGAAAACAAAACAAAGGATATTAGCCATCATTATGAAAATGTATATAACATTTAACCAATTCTATGGGAATTACAGGGAGCTAACAAATTTCAGTATTACACTGTATTGTCAGATTTAGTGACCCTGCTGCATATTTACAACTGCTTACATCAAAATGCTTCCTTGACTAAGAAACAAATGATATTAGAAATCACCTGTATGAATTTTGTTTACATTATATAAGGATAAAAGTAGAAAAACAATTATTTAATATAATGCACAATATAAAAAAAAATAATGCTATTATTGCTTAATACGTCAGTACATCTTGGAATTAACATTACCAAAGCTTATGTGATGGAAAATAATATTTACCATAAACATTACGTTTTGTAAACTACTGCCGTTAACTGTTACACAATACGACATTCACGTACTTTCATGTTACTCACTGCATTTGTCAACTGACAAAATAACTAGACGACTAATATGAATTTAACTCACATAACACTTAGCAATAAAACAGAAATAAAAAAACTTGCCTTTTTTCATTAACGTTACACACGAAAGCTAGATGCATATGTAAACAATGACAAAATGCTACTTTAAATTATACGGCATCATACTTGAAGAGTTAACGTAAAGATATACAAATAAACTGATTAATTAAAAACGATATTTACTTGCCTGAATCGAAATGTGCGCTGTATATCCTAGAGTTGCTTGTTGTTATCCAGCCTTCTCCTTCACTGCCGCAACACGGGTACGTTTCGCGGAAATCTACCGTTAAACACGTCTCAGAATGTTAGTACCGCCCCAGAGGGAGCACACAACCACCGAACGACAAGGATCTAATTTTAATTTAGACATTTAAGCAGGATGTTTGTATATATATGACCGCAATCCCACTGTTCATAAAGCGCTTCTCGCCATTGTTTTGAATGCGCTGGACCACTAACCGGAAACGTCCTGGGACCAACGACGTCACTTCCTTAAGCCGCCGAATAGCGCTTGAAATGGTCTATATATGGTGCAGTATGCGCACTCATAATAGAAGCGACGCGCACGCGGTGTGACGCGCCGCATCAAGATAAAAGGTGCGTTCGACTTCATGCGGCGCCGACAGAAATCGGCTGCCGCCTTTCAAAACAATGCATTCTGGTAAGATCATTTGTCCGACTTTGATCGGCGCTGCAGCCGCCTTTCAATCACGTGTTCCATCAAAGTACCGTGAGAGCAAAACGAGAGCAGCCGCAGAGGTCAGGCGCTGCAGCTGCTTAAAATCGGCTGCGAAAGCCTTGATGACGACACACTTTATTCTCATTGGTCAGATTATGTGACGACAAGAACGACGTGTGCTGCGTGTTTTTTCTTAAAAAAGTTCCTGTATGGAATCAATCTTTATATCGCATATCTAATATTCAAACAAAACATTAATGATGGAAATGAAGATTAGGCGATATGGTAAATATATACAGTAGTCAACATTCGAAGTGGATCAAAACCTTTCATCAAATTTGTCCTAAAACCAAAAAGAATACCTGTTCTTATCTTAGGACAACTTTTAATGAACTTTTTTGATCCACTTCGAATGTTGACTACTGTATTCTTCTTGTATAAGAGTAAAGTTTGGGGGGAAAAAATGGTCAACCAGAGGCCGTTTTTTTTAATGGATGCTTTGCTTCACTACACTGAATAAACTGCTTATATTTGAAAAATGTCCTATAGCTAACTACAAAACCAAGATGCAAATAATAAACGTCATATTGCATTACATTAAAGTAACTCACGTACCTGATATGATCAACAAAAAAAGCAAAACGATTGTATAGAATAAATGATAGGGAAACGTTTTTCTTTTATTTATTTATCTTATGTAGTTTCATTTCTTATTTTTCTTTATTCCTTTTTTGTGTATGTTTGGAATACAGTTTCATCCTCTATAAGTGTCCGACTTGACGGCCGTCTCTTTACTCCTCCCCCGACTGCAAGCGGCTGCTCTCGCCAGCCGGCGGCAGGCTAGTGTAGTGCATCTCGAACGCACCTAAAAGGTGCGTTCGACTTCATGCGGCGCCGAAAGAAATCGGCTGCCGCCTTACAAAACAATGCATTCTGGTAAGATCATTTGTCCGACTTTGATCGGCGCTGCAGCCGCCTTTCGATCACGTGTGCCATCAAAGTAACGTGAGAGCAAAACGAGAGCAGTCGCAGAGGTCAGGCGCTGCAGTTGCTTAAAACCGACTGCGAAAGCCTTGATGACGACACACTTTATTCTCATTGGTCAGATTATGTGACGACAAGCACGACGTGTGCTGCGTGTTTTTCTTAAAAAAGTTCAGGTGTGTAATCAATCTTTATATCGAATATCTGATATTCAAACAAAACATTATTGATAAAAATGAAGACTAGGCGATGGTAAATATATATTCTTATTGTATAAGAGTAAAAAAAAAAAAAACTGGTCAACCAGAGGCCGTTTTTTAATGGATGTTGTGAGAGGCTTCACTACACTGAATAAACTGCTTATAAAAATTGAAAAATGTCCTATAGCTAACTACAAAACCAAGATACAAATAATAAGCGTCATATTTCATTACATTAAAGTAACTCACATACTTGATATGATCAACAAAAAAGCAAAACGATTGTAGCATATAGAATAAATGATAGGGTAACTTTTTTCTTTTATTTATTTATCTTATGTAGTTTAATTTCTTCTTTTTCTTTATTCCTTTTTTTTTGTGTATGTTTGAAATACAGTCTCATCGTCTATAAGTGTCCGACTTGACGAGATAGGGCCGATTGCAGAACAGCAGAACCATACGTCACAGCAGTCACACGGCAGCAGCGCCACGGCAGCAGGCTCAGACGGTAGTGGGCGGAGTCTCCATCTGAGATCGAAAGTGGGTGAAAATAATGATCAACTTATATTTTTCTATATATTTTTAAACAGTATAAACTGAGTACAAAGCTCAAACAAAAAACAAAACAAAACTTGAGCAATAGAATGTTTTTATTTAGTTAAACTATATTTTTTACCTAATCATTTCAGTATTAACCAATTTTTCATTGTACATAATACCATGTACTATACACTATACCCATCATAAACTGGATTTTCCAAAAAATATTACAAAATCAAACAAAACATATAGCACAGAAGGCACACATTTAACAACAATAATAACCACACATTACTCGCCTAACTAAATTAGTTTAAACCTAAAATAAATCAAAACTCTTTAAACATGCAATTAATCCAGAGGCATGATTTGTTCACACACTCATTAAGGAAATGTCCATATCATCCTTAAATTCAAAGTGAAACATGAAGGGCTCTTTGGCCAGCAGACTCTCATCATTTGTTTCTGCCATTATAAAAGTTCATTATGTTGCTGCACATGAAATATAACGCGAATAACATTAAATAAATATTTTTTTATAAGGTTACACACTGATTATTTATAACTTAAAGTCCCCCTGAAATCAAAATTAAAGTTTTTTGGCTTTTAGTATGAATATATTAGCCTTAAGATTATCTATAGTCTAGTGTGCTTCAAAACAAAGACAAAATTCGCGTTTACAAGATATGGGCATTCAAAACTTACAGTCTCGTCACTTCCGCCAATATGAATCAAGAGGTGTTTCTCAATGTCAAGGATACGTCCTTGGCAGGACTGGTCCTTCCAAGTCACTTCCTTCAGAGGCTAGGCGAGGCTCCTCTTAAGCATTCGGAGAACACATAAATGGAACAGGCTAGCAAGTGCACGTTATTGCGTCATTACCTCAGTGAAAGGTCCGCTCTTATCATTCATTTAAAAATAATTACATCCATTTCGTCAAATTGACCCTGCACTGTTTAAACACACTTGACAGTCAAAAAATCAATATGATTAAAAAGGAGTTTATTGATTTAAAAACGATTATATTGCCTGAGTGAACAAAACTGCGTCCATAGCAACCCTCTGTTTTTCATGGCAACCGTGTGCCGTTTACTTCGCGGTTGTCTGTTATCTATAAATAACACACCGGAATTCAACCAAGCCATTGTAATAATATTTGATATTTAAAAATATTTATAATTTAACAACTATTTGTTAAAGACTTATCCTATCTCACAAACAAGTTTATTTTTAATTTCCCCAACTACACCATTTTTACCCTATTGAGCAGAATGATCCCTTCATTCCCTTCATGACTCCGCTAACGTCCGACATTTGTATTTTTGAACAAGATAGCAAAGCTGCGCGCATAGGATTGTGGGTGATTTTAGAGCGCGAAGGCTACACTTATGCATCCTTTCCTGTGTATGGGATATTTTTCGAATGAAGGACACAGTCCTTGGTTGAAATTCCGAGGATCCTCGACATTGGAACAGTTCTTCGACGGATGACGATGACGTAGCATCCTCGAAATTCTGGCTTCCGAGGATCCTTCCTTGACATTGAGAAACGCCTAAGGATTTGGATGATATCACCGTGCACTTCAGTTTCTCATCAAACGTTCTGTCCAATCAAATGCTCTCTAGAGTCCGTAGTGTCCCGCCCCCTACACAGAGACGCGGAGCAGATCATAAGCGCTCATATGTGCGGTCAGCATGTATTAAACTACACAGCCTCAGCATGATAATGATCACTATTTAGTTTTAGCAAGTTTCATATTGAATCTGTGGGGTAATTTATTAGTCTGTGGCGGTCATAAGCTTACAAATGCGGCTTTACCGAGCTCAACGGCTCTGGCCCGAGCAGATATAAATGGAACGCTATTGGCTATTCAAAATTAGTGGGCGGGGCTGGGCGATATGTTTTTGTTTCAGTTAAAAGTACGTCACCACATAGAATAACGCTGCGTGTTTCAAGGCACTTCAGTGGACCTTTAAACCCCATTTTTCTACCCATCCGTTGGTCGCGCATATACGCCATGTTTGTAGTTTTTTACACTTTTTATGCGTATTTGTAGTTCTAATCAAATCCTCGTTCAACACGCAATGTGTTGTGGGCAATATAATAGCCGTTAGAGTGCGCATTAATCCGTACTTCGAATTCTAAAGGTAAATTGTAGTAGACCGTCCGGAAATCTTTGGAATACTTTTTAGGACATACCAATTCTATTTTCGAATACTATTTAGGACGGATATTTTGTGGGACCTGATTGGGCTGCAGCAGGAGACTCCGCCCACTACCGTCTGAGCCTGCTGCCGTGGCGCTGCTGCCGTGTGACTGCTGTGACGTATGGTTCTGCTGTTCTGCAATCAGTCATTATTGGACTTGACGGCCGTCTCTTCACTCCTCCCCCGACTGCAAGCGGCTGCTCTCGCCAGCCGGCGGCAGGCTAGTGTAGTGCATCTCGAACGCACCTAATAACATCTCAACTTTTCAGAATGCCATGAGCGCACCGCGGGTCATGTGACAAGAACCAACTAATCAGCTTCTTCCTTTCATGAAAAACATTAAAAGCTTAGCCAAGATGGAGGAACAGCCGGTCATAGCTGTTACAGGGATAACAGTTTTTAGTAGCAGAGCTACTGCAAGCGATTTTTAGTTTTGGAAATCCATTCATCCTTTGCTGAAATTTCCGCGTCTTCCTGGAGGAAGGTCATGGTTGCTTAGCAACGGCAGACGCCACGGGAACGCAAGCAGAGCGCTTTGGAAAGAAGGAGAAACCGGTGCGCCTAGCGTTTTCCACGTGTTTTTAGGCGTGAACGACCCCTTGTATGGTACGTTTAAGTTACTCTGTCTTTTGCAGACAGCAAGATGTAGGCTATAGGCTAGTTAACCTTAGCATAGCTTCCAGTCACTCATTATTTTTACGCCTGTTTT